>NC_056735.1:1311911980-1312024900 GCF_019279795.1 Protopterus annectens | reverse complement strand
TTTTATTTTATATGCAATATTTACAAACAAGCATAAGCAGTGTAATAATTAGAATAGCATTTGAAGAACATATAAACTTTTTACAAGGAATAAATATGTTATTATTCTATTAATCATATTTTCATTACTCTTCTCTCCCTGCCTTCCCCACCCTTCACCCACTACATAATCTAAATAGAATGTCATTGTTTAAACAAAGAAAAGAAGAAAAGGTGAAGAAAAATAAAAAGATAAAGAAAAAAATGTATCAAATTACTAACCTTACTTCTCCTTTTCAGAAAGAGAAACAAGTTGAATCACAACTTGCCATTAAATCTCCAGATATTTTGACTAGTTATGAAACAAAACATTTCTTTGCACACAGAGAATAACTTTGATTAAATCTTTTCAAAATATTTGTTGCTTCTTGGAAATGCAGGAACTATATTTAAAAGATTAATAATTAAATAAAATGATGAGAGAAAAAAACCTAGAACAAATCATTTGTTTTTAGTCTCTTCTTCTTCTCTGAAGTCTTCCACGAAGTTTCAGTTGCCAGTCTCTAATGAAGGACTAGCCCATTCCATTTCTTCTATTTTATCCAAAATCTTATTTTTTTGATAAACAGTAAAGCAGAGTCTAAGTCATCGAAAATTTTAGGACCATCAGGAAGGAAGATTTTAAGCTTGGCAGGAAACAGAAGATATGTTTTAAACTGTGCTTTTAAGCTCCTTATTAGTGGCAGAAAAACTTTTCTTTTAGCTATTACCATGGAAGAATAGTCATTGTCAAAACGCACAGTTGTCTCATTAATCTTAACAGGAGCTTTAGCCCAAGCAGATTTAAGAACCATCTCTTTATCAAAAGATGATAAAAATCTAACTATAACTGATCTAGGATAGTTTTGTTAGAGTTAGTATTAGCTATAGATCTATGTGCTCTTCGATACCAAAAGAGAATGCTTCTGGTAAGTCTAAAGTTTTAGGGAGCCATGTTGTTAAAAAGAAGTAATATTGTTACCTTCAATATTTTCTGGCAGTCCAAAAATCCTAATGTTATTGCACCTAGATCTATTTTCCAGGTCATCCAGCTTTGTTTGTAAATGTGTATTTTGTTTCAGCAGAAACTCAATGTTGATTTCCTCTTCTTGCATTCTATTTTCCATGTCATTCACAGCTTCTTCTATGCCTGTCATCTGGATCTTCTGTTGTTGCAGGTCTATATGTAACAAGTCTATTTGTTTTGTAGTTTTTCTATGAAGGTGTCTATTTTAGTATCCATTTTATCCATCTTAGCAGTAAGTTGCTGGATTATAATTATCAGAGACTGAAGTTCTTTCTTGATGCTGGAGTCTTGAGAATTTGTCTTACTGGAACTCATTTCAGACTGATAAACTGACAGGAAAATTTCCAAAGTGATTTCTGACAGGAATATTGTTAAGATTTCCTTTCTTTTTTAGATATAGTTCAAGAACTATATAAAACAAACATATTTAGAAAGAAAATTACTTCAAAAATTAATTTTTTAAGTAATTAATTCCTGTCAGTGTAATGAAATTGGTGGAGCTGAAGAAATCTGCTGCTATCCTGTGTTCATCCTTGGCCACGCCCCCGACAATTGGGAATTCTGAGGCATGGTGGGTGATCTGTCGCTAGGTGCAATTTAGATTCCACTTTGGCACAAAGGTAGTTGCTCAGCATACTGCATCTGATGTTATGCAAGAGCAACTAGCATGGGGGTGTACATATCCTTCAGGAATATGGACACACCTGTGGCCCATGTGTTCCAATAAAGGATAATGGGCAAGAGGTGAGGTATGTGTTATAACATGGTCATGCAGATGTGTTCTCCAGAGCACTGAAACATGTATCAGCCACTGCACAGATATGTTCTCCATGTTAAGGACTGACATAAGTGAGTCCATACTGAGTTTCTGAAATGTATCACTGAGTAGTGAGACCTGCAGTTTATTGCTTGGCTCTCCCTGTTACAATAGTGGACTTTCACTTGAACTTTCCATGATGAAGGCACTATAGGGGGAGCATGAGCCCTAGCCAGTATCCAGATTCCCAGGGGTGACAGGTGCAGGCCCTGTCTAGCAAAGCATCATGGTCTGTCAACCATGTTATCCCAGGCAGAGAGATAATGGATACACTTTGAATTGCACCAGTACATTAGACAATTGTGGAATACAATCCTTTTGTCCCTGTACTGCAGTATCATTCTGGCCAATGGCAGAATGCTACCCAGGCTTTGGGACATACTTGCATGGGCTACAAGACCTGACAGTTCCTACATGCGTGTTTCCATGCAGTCCAGGCTACTGCATCACAGGTCCTGCACAACAACATGGAATATGCCAGAGCCATGTGTATAGTTCAAAAGGTGGTCTGAGTGTATAGGTATGTGGCTAATCATGGCAGACAGGCAGCTGACAGTATGTTTGCCCTCATATAGCTTGGTGTGTAACATAGTGTTAGAGTTTGCATTCACAAATGAGTACTGCTGGGCATGTTTCCAGTCACGTGTTCTGAGGTGTGGCACAATTATGCAAACTATGTCATACAGTTTATGTATTTTGTCTGTATATTCCAGCTTGGGAGGTCACCTGCCTGGCCAGATACTTAGAAGCCTCTGTGAATGTGTGTGATTTCTGGTAGTATATGTTGGTGTCCTTATTGTGTTCTGGTAAGGGTATGTGCTGGTTGTGATGATGAGATGCATGTGTTAACCTACACTTCATGACTGTCCAGTTCAGTCATGGCTGTAAACCAGACTGCCTTCCAGCTTACCCCTGTAGCTGCATCCCAGACAATGTGTGGGGTGTGGTGTTAGGTGGGTTTGGCAGTGTACATGGCATAGAGATTACATTCCCCCAGGATGGTCACATACACAAAGCTGACATTAATAAACACCAGTAGCTGACTAGTGGATATGCCTGTATGAGCAGTCAGTACTACAAGTACCAAGTACTGTATTTAGTGTACTTATTGCTTATGAAGATGTTTTAGACAGTGATGCTCACAAGTAACTATTTGTGTTATGGACGTGATAACACTGGCTATTACAGAAACATAGTAGCTACCTTTAGCAGCAATCCTCCTCTGAGGAGCACATCACATCTTGATAGTTGATTACAGATGATGCAAGTGTCTACAGGTCTGTTTCCTTTTCTGGGTATATACTCACATATCCACCAGAACCATGAGCTCTGTTGGGGACAGACACCCACTCCCCAGACAGAGTCATGTATCAATAGACTCTGCTACCACTATCAACATGATCAGGATATAATCAGATAGTGTAAGCCATCACCTATGAAGCAGCTATTACACATGGGCAGCAGTCTCCTACATCTTACACTCCTACTGCAGATGTTACGCTGGAGTTAAAGATGATATGCAACCTGTTTCATTACCAGTACTGTGCACTACCTTACATACAGTATTTGCAAGTGGCTATTAGGTTGGCAATGAGAGGTTAGGCTACACAAACCTGAAAGTTTGACCGGTGTGTCTCTACTCTCAATATCCACTCTCTGTAGGTGTGCACATAGCCATTTGGCACAGCCCTGTAGCAAGGGTCACCACATTTGCATAACATATACACATGCACAGCTGTTATTGCTTGCAAACGATACTAGAGAGGTCCAGCCCTGTAACAAGGGTCACTAGACATTTGCATAACATGTACACATGCACAGCTGTTACTGCTTGCAAACGATACTAGAGAGGTGGATATTACATGTGTTATGTGCATGGATAGTTACCTTGCTCTTCCAATTATCTTTGCTATCATGCTGCTAAACTGTCAGATGAATACAAGTCATATGTATCCTGTTATTGGGTGTTGTAATTGCCAATAGACATAACTAATGTTTGCATAACGTAACAGAAATGCTATGCAAAATGGAATACAGATCTGCCTAAAATACTGTACATTACACAGTTATTGGCACAATATCCCACAATGCAAACAATATTTGCACAGTAAGCCCACCTTTGACATGTTCATCTTACTTATACACCCATACATATGTCTACTGTTACAATATATCAATATATACTATCCCCTGTTATAGCACATACTTGTTGGACCAACCCTGACACTAACAGTGTCTGGAAGAGAATTGGTGAGTTCCAAGCCCATATATATCATCCCTTGTGGTGATTGTGGAGTTTGCAGTGTGACCTACAGCAGTACACACATAGAATACTACAAGCATTACTACTGCTCAACAATACATCGCTACAAGATAGCTATTTCCACTATATGCATTGATTACACTGTAATTCTTACAGAACAGGTACGTCATACACAGACATACTAAATGTTATACATACCTTCTTAGTAATTGGAGGTGTTATTGACTGGTATATTACTCGTTTTCTGTTTGTGTTTCAGTATTTTGTACTGTTCTACAGGTAGATACAGATGGTTTGAATGTGTGACAAGGCATCTTTTTATAGTTAGAGATCAGTAACATGTGCTATCCTGATCACCAACTGGTGTTCCTAAGTAGTTAATTACATGCACATCAGCTGTGCAGCTACTGCCTTATACCATAGCAACAGTGGAGTATAATTGACTACTCCTGTTGGGCGTTGTCCCTTTGCCTTACTTGTGAGGAAGACAGCCAGGAAGTATTGTTTGAAATCTATTGCAATAGCTATATGGAGACAAACACTAATATATTGTGTGCAATGCCTACAGGATTTGGTCTAAATGTGAGTACTGCTGTTATATTTCTGAACATTGCTACTTGTGCAGGGTTTGTCTGTACCTAATACTTTTGCATATGTTTCAGTCTGGCCAGGATGTTTGACCAGCTCAAGGCTGCATGGCTATGCATATAATGTTAGGGGGTTTACAGTGTGCTTACCAGACATATTTAGTTTGGTGTTACTGTGTATCATACTGTGCTGATAATCAATTGGTAACACTTCCTGATGTAATTACTTTTCAACCCTCTGAAACGGGATTAGTTCAAACAAACCCTGTAACATCAGCAGCTGTTCCATTGTATAACAGCAATTATTTCACATAGGGCCATGTTAGTGTGTCTGTGTCCAGGTATGGTAAGGTTTCAGCAGATGTCGTACAATGGGTGAATAATTGGTTATGGTATGACAGTATGTATTGTTGTAATAAGTTTGGGTGTGGGGGAGATGTTGGTGGGTGTACATAGCAGATGCAGGTGTGTAGGAACCGCTTTTAAACATCTTTTATATATGTGTGTGGGGGTTCTCTCTCTATGTGAACACTATCCCTTAGTGGACTAATACTATGGTATTTGCAGGCTGATTCATTAAGGCACTGTTAAATGCTTCCTGTATAGCATGCAGGTACTGTTAGTCCTTGAATCCTTTTGGCAATACATCGGAATGTAATAAAGTTTTGCTAAATGAAAGTTGCCTGTGTATTTCTGTCATGGATATTTGCAGTCATTGTAGTTGTGTTGGTGACAGTGTCCATAGAACATATTTGTAATAGTGTATTGGAATATACTCTTCATATGTTGTGTTCATATTGTTTGGGGTGGGGCAGAATGTGTGATTGCTATGGTCCATGTTATACTCAGATATGAACACTTCAGATGCTGTATACACTCATGTATGTATGCATGTATGTGTGTGTGTGTGTATATATATATATATATATATATATATATATATGTGTATATAGATATAGATATGTAATATATATTATTGCATACATTTATCTGTACCTCCATAGGTGTGTAGATGTTTTTAACCTATCTATATATCTACATATATATATATATATATATATATATATATATATATATATATATATATATATATATATATCGACATGTATCTCTCTCTCTCTCTCTCTCTCTCTATATATATATATATATATATATATATATATATATATACATATATATAGATAGATAGCATACACCTTTCATTGGGTACATGGTGGTTTGCCCTATTTCCACACAATCCTCTCTTGTGTTTTAACCTGTCTGAATACAGAACTGGCATAGGTACATCTCAGGTTGCTTAGTGGTAGGTTACTCTGAGGATGGTGTACATGGTTGTGGGCTCTATTCCTGGAAGGGGTTATTATTTTACCTCTCAGAGTAGGCACTGGTAGGGAAAGTGTGAATAATGCACATTTAAGCAGTTGTAAGCAGGTTTGCCCATGGACTGTGCGACGTGAAGCGCTTATCTGTTTAACCGTGTTAAAGTGCCGCCTACCATCGTACAAACCCACTTACAACTGCTTAAAAGGGCTTTAATCCACCTGCAACCAACAGCCCTTATTCTGGCCCTGAAAATAAATTAACAGCCCTTGCAGGTCTTGAACCCGAGACCATGAACACCACAGTCACTGACTTTACCACTAAGGCATCTGAGATATATACAAATGTTATGGTGTTTAGAATATACATTTTACTACAGGCATTCCTCACTACTGAAAACAAATGTGACAGTCAGTTGGTGTACATATGTATAATACATATTAATGTTCATATATTTGTGGCATTAGGTGTTGCAATGTGACATGGCAGGGTATATTATGGATGAGAATGGTTCTTGTTTTATGTCCTTTTTATATTGTCCCCATACTCCATGTATATCCCTCCAGTTCACTTACTGAACATCCAACCCAGGCGTTCCTTGATGCATGATTTCATTGTCTATCATTCCTCCCCCACCACAATCTCCACATAAACAATAACCATCCCTTCTATGGCGAATTAGGTTAATATTAATAGTTATAATACCAGAGCTGCATGTGTTTTGTGTACACTTCATTTCCTTTAGATTGCTTCTGTGTCACGAAGTGTGTTCATAGAAGTTTATATATATGGGTATAGATGTAACTGTATGTGTGTATATATATATATATATATATATATATATATATATATATATATATATATATATATATGCAGACATCACTGACATGCATATATATATATATATATATATATATATATATATATATCTTTAGTATTAATTTGTAACAGTTATACATACGTAGACTTGCATATGTTGATTCACAAACTACAGTACATTACAATGTACTGTACATATGTACACAAAGTGACTGTCCCATTTGTGGTCAGTACTGTGGAATGCGTATAGTATAAGGTGTAGTCTAAAGACCATGAAACATTTATACAGCTCAGATGGCTTAGTGGTAAGTCCAATGACTAGCATGGTCCAAGGTTCAACACCTGCGATGCTTTAAAAATGTTTCTTACCCCAGAATAAGGCTCATTTAAGCAGTTGTAAGCATGTTTAAAAGTGTTTGTGTGACATTAAAGCAGCAGTTAAACACAAACTGAACACACTTTAAAACTTATAACCTGTGCGCACAAACATGGCCACATCCGCTAACTACCCAGGATATATACATTTCAGTGAAGTAACATCTCACTATGTGCTTACATAACATTACATTCTCTGTTGACTTTACTCTCCAGCACACATGGGTTTATATGGGTGTTTCAAATGTTTATTATACTGAGGAATATAGCTGTGGTTAAGGTATACTTTTTAACATGATAAACATCCCTGACTTTATTGGGATTTGAACCTTGAATGCACTGATACTATGCAAATGCTGTAACCATTACACTATTGACATTAACGTTGCTTTCGCCTATTTCCTATTTAGATGATTTCTATGTGTAAGCTAGGCTAAGCAAAGGGCAGAGGCGCCCAAACCCACTCAGCTTCACTTACTCTTGAAATAAAAACATATAACAAATGAAATGAGAGACTATAAATTACATTCCTAACTGCATTAGGCATAGCCGCTCACTGACACACTTCAAGGGAAACCTTGATGTGTGAATGGGTAACAGAATATACACCCCTGGGATCATGTGTCCCAGCACCATACAGCCAGGGGGCAGGGGAGCCCTTCCAGTTTTATAGCTGCAAGACCTGTTGGAGAAATTGAATGGTGTTCATTTTTCATGTTAACATGCCCTCTTTAGATCACTAAGTGCCCCTATCACCCTCCACCACCCCAGTCTTCAACAGCTTCCGGCAACTCTGCCTGGAATGACTTCATTGGCTATGCTTGACAGAGGCTCAGTTGCTTCATCAATGGTGTGGAGAAAACCAACACACGGTAGCTATGCTTCTAATTGCCTTGGGCAGATAGACTAATACCGATCTGTGAACCTCTAAAGTGCAGGCCATCACAGCCATAATATGTGACTAGACAGAGATTTCAGATCACAATATACAGTGAAAACTCACCATGTAGTCAGAAAACAGTTAATTACAGCAAGAACATACAGGACACGGATACTTAATCACTCCAAAACCTATCTTGGAAGCTAGAAGACTTGTATAAGTTTAAGGCTTTCTATTGCTTACCAGTAGGTTACCTACAGGAAAGATGAGAAACAAGCACAGATGTGAAACATGCATGCGACAATATCATACCGGCTTTTGTGTCAGCCTTAGGCTTTGGAATACTGGCCAAGGCTATTGGCACCCCCGTGGTGCCTTTTTTTAGGAAAGTCTCAAAGGTGAATCCCACCTCTGTAAACAGCACAATAGCAGAATCAATGAGGATTATGCTACTCAACACCAGGGGTTGTGATCACAAAATGCATGCACTCACAGCACTCCTCAGTATGGACATCGTCAACATCTGTGCAGTAACTGAGACCTGTTTTAAGGCTCCTGAGAGCACACCAGCACTACCAGACTACAACCCATACTATGCATTTCGGTCACGGAACATGGACTGACACAGACATGGAGGGGTGTATCCATATTCATCAGGGATACATACACCTCCAGGTTAGTGGGGCAGCATGATACCTCTGAGATCATCCATGTGCAGCTAACATCAGCCACAACTGCAATGCAAACTGTGGCCTGCTACAGATCACCTTCCATGACCCAGGACCACCACTCCACCTACCTGGAGACAGTGGAAAACATGACAGTCCTACTGCACACCCTGGTATTGGTCGATGTCAACTACCCTACCATTAACTGCGAAACTTACTCAAGTACTCACTTCCAGGCCCAGCGCTTCCTGGAATTTATCACCTCATATGCCCTGTATCAGGTGGTAAACTCCCTAATTAGGGGTGGAAACATACTAGAAGTGGTAATCACCAACATGGGTGACAGGTGCACCACAGCGGAGGTAAACCGGTTACTGTTTAGATCTGACCATGAACTATTCACTGTTTCCACACCCAACCATCTCCCCCACCCACGGAAACCACAGTATATACCTTTCCTACAGCTAAATTCACACTACTAGAGACAGGGATGGGGGGTTTTGCAGCCCCCACGCTAAGGGAAACACTGCAAAAGATACAGACAGATTTACAAATGCACTCTATAAACACCTACAAGGATGTATGGATTGTGCCATCACTGGTAAACCAAGACTCACTCCTCCTAGACAAGGACACCAGTCTGGTGGACCCCTGCAATAAACAGGCTATACAACAGAAGTAGGACAGTAGTCCAGAAAAACAGCAAATCCCAAGAAGGGCAGACATCCATGACCAGTATTAGTAAGAAACATAGGTCCCTCATGAAATCATCCAAGGCTAACATCAACAGGAAAATAGGCAAGGATTCGAAAGATAACCACAAAGCCTTATTTGGCTATGTCAAAGATCTAAGTGGTAACAGACAGATTTGACTTTGCTGGTGCAATATAGCACAAAATATACTGACCCTACTGATATCACCAACATCCTTGCAGATACATTCAGTGCAAACTTCACCCCCTAAAGAGCCCACAACAATACCCAAAAAGTACAGTATCCCAGACATCAGAGACACACAGGTGGAAATGGCCCTCTCTAACAGCAATACACAGCGTCAATGGAGGCAGATGTTGTCCCAGACTGCATCTTGCAAACACTACAAGACAAACTGACCCCCCCCACACACCTAATTAAGCTTTTCAACCTCAGCCTCTCCACAGGCTACATGTCCATACAATGGCGAGTGGCAATGGTTATTCCACTCCACCAAGGTGGAAACACAACTGACCATGGTAACTGCCACCTCATAAGCCTGACTAGCCTGGTCTGGAAAGCTATGTAGCACATCCTCATGGCACTCATTAACAAAGACATTGGTAACCTCCAAACACTTGACGCAACCCAGGTCAGCTTGGTTGAATGCAGTTCATGCCTACTGAACCTGTTTGACGTTTTTACAGACAGTCGCCAAGACATTAGATGAGGAGAGAGGTGGTTCACACATACTACCTGGACCTCACCAATGCTTTTGACACCATTCCCCACTCAGGTATTATTGATAAACTCACCAGCCTGTATATACACCCATACATCACAGGATGGGTTGCCAACGGGCTTACAAACAGAACCCACATGGTACGACTAGTGGCCTCCAGGTCCAACTCTTAACCAGTCATGACTGGTGTCCCACAGGACTCAGTCCTGGGACCCCTACTGTTTGGCATATACTTCTGAGGTACAGGCAAACACAGGTGGACTACAGCAGACCATGTTTGGCAATGACTGCAAACTGGGAGCCATACCTAACAGTCCAGCTGACACAGACATCCTTCAAGAGGCCTCGCAGAGACCATCACAGGGTGTGAAATTCATGGCTTCCAGCTAAGTGCCACAAACTGCATGGTCATTCCATTGTGGAATATTAATCACCCACATATTAACACATAAGTTGCAGCCACTTTAATGCAGATGAGGTAACAGGGTATCTGGGGACTAAGGTAGATAGTGATCTCTCCTTTGACAATCATATCTCCAAATTAGTTAGGACATCCTTCTCTGTAGGCCATCTGATTACTAAAGGGTTCACATCTAGACATACTGAGGTTGTAGTGCCCCTTTACTCATCACTCATCAGTCCCATCATAGAGTATAATAACCCATTTGGGATGTACCTCAGAAGACACATCCAACAGCTGGAAGGTCCAAGAATGTACCTCGCCAAGAGGATTACTTGCCTCAAACATATATCCTATGCAGCCAGACTGAATAAACTACTTTACTCAGTGGCACCTCGTTTACTCAGAGATGATCTCTGCTGGCCAACAAAGCCATGTCGAACTAAGGCTTAATGGATATGCTCCACCTATGGAAATCCATGTCACAGTGAGCCACACACACTGTAGTGAGCTGAACCTTGCCACAACAATAACTGGAAGATGCTGGAGGGACGGATTCCTGTCGCAGAAACTCTGCATACTTTGGAACAACATCCCTAATTACATTATACAGAGCCCCTCACTAACACTTTTCAAGAGAAACCTTGAAGAGTGGATGGAGAACAGTAGATTCACCCCAGGGATCCTGCCATTGGCTCTGATCCACAGAGGGACAGTTAATGAATCAATGGGGTGGCAAAAGCTGACACATTTTGGCTAGGCTTATGAATGCCCTCAAGCAGTTAGCCAAGTACCTACCTATGCACCTATACATACATTATCATAACATGCTGATAGCTTAATTTACTGTTCAGGTGTTGACTTACCTTGTGCCAATAGCAGTTGTGTGTGCAATAGCTGAGGGCTGCCTATGTTGGATGCACACAGTAGACTGCCTATACATGACAATTTACAGGTTGTCTTGTGTGTGTGTGCCATCCATTTTTACTGTGTGTGCAGGTGGAGAAAGGTGTCAGTCCCTAGGAGTCCCTAGGTGCCTACACTGTCAGTATGTGTGCTATACATTCCCTCCTTGCCAAGGCATGGGCATACTGGGCATGCTTCCATCTGCCTACTGGGGCTGGCTCAGGGTGTTCATGGTCTGTGTACCTCTGTGCCTGTGGAGAGCTTGGCAATGGTGGTGGGCTGTGAGGGCCTTCACCATTTTGTCCCTGCTGCAGCTGTTTCCACAGGATCATATTGTGTAGCATGGCACATACTATGAAGATGTGGGCACATGTGTCTGGAGAGTACTGCAAGGCTCCACCGGATATGTCCAAGCAATGGAACCATGATTTAAGCATCCCAAACAAATGCTCTATGATGATTCTGGTTTGTGAGTGTGCCTCATTATGGCGTTCCTGCATGGGTGTGTGTGCATTTCTGATGGAAGTCATCATCAACGGTTCCAGTGCATAGCCAGCATCCCCTACCAGGTGGCCATATGGGATGTCCCCCCTGGCAAATACCTGATACAGCTGTGAGGCATGCCAGATATGGGAGTCGTGACAGCTTTCAGGGCTGCCAGCACACACATCCATGATAATGCCCTGGGCATTGCACATGACCTGGCAGTTGATGGAGGGTTATCCCTTGCAGTTTAGGTAGTGCCTACCCTGCTCACTGGGTGGTGACTTGGTGTGTATGTGCGTGCAGTCTATTGCACCCAGTACCTCCGGGTATTCTGCCACACGGTGGAAGAGATGTATATTGCTGGCCAACTCCTCCTGCATTCGGGGGAAGTATGTGTTCATTGGCATGTGGTAACATGGCATCCAGGAACTGGTGAAGTACCCTGGATGCTGATGCCTGTGAGATCCCCATGATATCCCCAGTTGGCCTTTGAAAGGTACCTGTAGCTAGTATTCTCAGGCTTACATATATCTTTGTATCCACTGGGATGGGTTCCCCTCTGTTTGTTCTGGCTCTGAGGTGTAGCTGGCACAGCTCCACAAGTTGCTGTATGATGTCCCTGTCCACCCTGTAATGCTCTACTATCTCCAGATCATGTAGCCCCTGGTAGGTTATCCTGGGTCTGAACACTCTTCTCCTCCTCTGGTGCCTGAGGTGGTTGTGTGCATCATCCTCCACACCACCTTCAGTCTCCAACACATGCTGGTGGATCAAAGCTATGGCAGCCCCTAACATGTACATACTAAACGTTCCCCGTCTGTATACACCAATGGTGCAGAGTGTATGGGAATACACAAGTGTGTGTGAGGTGCTTTCACACTTTATACTATTTTGCTATAGATGCTGCTGATGTCATTGAATGTGTGTCAGCAATTCCAGCTGCAGGGTATCTTAATTATGGGTTTTCCAGTGAGTACTGAGTGGGGCCTTTAGAATGGAGTTATGCGTTCCTGCCTTGATTAATCTGTTGCCCTATAATTCACTTTTATACCAGGATCCCCTCCCATTATCGGCATGCCTCCACCTGCCATCTTTCTTGTTTTGTACTTTCCCTATTCAGTCATGTGTTGCAAAATGTGTCTTGTAGTTGATATAATGCAAATCTGCTTTGTTCTGCTGTGACACTTTACTGTTTTCTTTGCAGTACAGCCCCTCCCCTTTCCTGTTCTGCAGGTAGCTGCTTGCAGCCTTGTTAGCTGTTGCCAATGGCCCACTGTAGGTTTGTAGGTGTTAATTAGTCATTTGTACTCCAATTTCCCTGCTGCAGCATTTCCTTATTTTTTTCCTATATCCTTCCTGTTTCAGCTCCCGTGCACGCCGCGCAAACCCATTTCCCGAGTTTAAGTGCGTTTTAATCTCCGTTCACATGCATACTCGGTTACCTTGTGTGCTCTCAGCTAAGCAAATCTATAACCAGTTCAACACACCCCTTTCCCACAGCTTTGCTTAGCTACGGGACACCAGATTAGCAATGCTCCAATCTGCTTACAGCAAAGGTGACACACCCCTCTGTTGATGTCATTTCTATCTCAAGGGCACACCTCAGTGTTATAATGCTACACTGTGAGGCGCATCCTTATACCAGCGGGGAATCCGTGATTCACTATTACTCCTCTCATTTGCATGGCATTGCCTACTAATTCCTAGCTACCACCCAAAACACTGCCACAGTCCCTTTGCAACCCTTGCACCATGTAACATGCCTGCTATTGACTATTATGGGAAAATCATGATGTGTGTTACATTGCAGTTTTATTCTATATTTTTCTGTTTTTCTTGTGATCCAGTTTGCATGCCGCTGCCCTGCTTTTAAACTTTGCGATAGTGCGAAAAATGAAATTAAATGTTGTTTTTATATTTTGCACATTTTTTTATGCCAATGGCTATATATTTAGCCATTGGCATATATTAACGGTATAATACATATGTTTGGTCAGCTGTCATGGCTCCAATTTTATGTTTGCAAAAATGTAAACTGTTTTTTACGGTTTACATTTCTGCATGCTTACACTATGCTTGCACCACTTCCTGGATCGTTAAATACCTTCATTTGCATGCTACACTGCTGCGGGCGTTGCGTACGCAGGTAGTGCACGTGGAAACAGCTCATACCTGGATCCTTCTCCGGCCATATTTGGTGTTGGAACACCAACGCTATGCCTGCACATGGCGCAAGCTTCATGAATCCTGGGGAATATCTTTCCAGAAAACCATGCAAAAGCAAATCCTGTTAATTGAGCAATTCTTGGTCCTTATAAAATTCATGATTTGCTGGCAAATGCCTATAGATTGAAGTTACTATCATTATCTTAAACACTGACATGTTGCACCACTATCTTGGAAAATTAGACTTATGACATAATAAACAAATTATAGCAGTAGAAAATCATTTAACATATACTTATAAGTAAAGTGAGCTGGCTTCCTGGTCTGCAGGTACTGTAAGGCACAAGTAATCTATCAACAAAATAAATCCGTGCAGCAACTGGAGCGAGAAGACTTCTACAGCACCATGTTTTCACGGTAGTTTGAAATGTTTTGTTGCATACATAATTGAGGGTGGCATTTCCTGGGGAAAAAAACAGTGGAGGTGGGCAGTCCTTGAGAAACTGCTTCACTAGCAATATAGAAAATACAAAGAGCATTATTACTGAGCAGTCCTGCACCCATATACTGTAAAAAGCATCTCGAGTGTGTTTCAGTCTTGAAGATAGCTCATGTTACTGGAGCTACAGGCATTAGCAATGAAAGAAATGGGTAAAATTACCATTTCTTTTAGCAGTTGGAATATTAGACAGTACTAGAAGCAGAAACAGAGAAGAATAGCACTTCAGGAATGCACAAACAAGTGAAAAAGCACATAGTGGTTCTTTAAATACAGGCATACAATATATATGACAGCATTTAAAATATGACTTCCAACTTTCTACTTACAATTGATATATTAATGAGGTAAGTCTTTGCAGAAGCTCTGGGTTTATAAAGCAAGTTACTCTGCAGCTTGCTACAGACAAACACAGGTCTTGGAACTTACATTCACTTCTGCAAGAGCTTGCTAATTTGTAATACATAACCATAAATCATTACACTAGTTTTTGTATTCTATAGATATTGTTTCTGTGTTGCACTAGAATGCTATTCTGAAGTGGGTTTATGATAACCCTAACCAATGTTTTGTGTTCTTTTTTTATATATTTTTTGCTTTTTATAGCTTCAGATGACAGTTTACAAATTATTAAGGAAATACAGTTAAAAGTGACAGATGATAAGAAACACATTATATTAGTGGTGCCACCTAAACAAAGTCAGCATGAGTCGGGTTATAATATGGAGTATAAGGATGCTGAAGAAAAGAACAAAACTGATTTACATGATACTGATATAATGAATATTAAATCCTCAAAGCATGGCGTTAATGAAAAGAAAAATGTATTAACTAGGAAGAACAGCCTTTCAGATGAAATGAAAATGGCTAACCCTGGACTTCCAGAACAGAATAACTCAGAGAAAGTAGAAAAGATAATCTCCTCAGAATTCAGAAATTCAGGGATTAATGACCTACAGAGTCAGCCATCTAATGATAACAACGGACATGCCACATCAAACAGCCATTTCAAACACCAATATGCTGAATATAATCCTACCAAGGAGGAAGACATCACAAGCATAACATCTGTGTTGCCTTCCACACATATTCAGACTGCGCATACTGATTCACAGGCCATGTCCAAAGAAAGCTTTAAGGAAAAGACACATAGAAAAGAAGGACAGATTAAACTAAGAAAAAGGAGCACTGAGGGACTAGTTCAGAAGAGAGGTTTGTCAGCAAAAAATATACATAAATATGAGGCCAGACCAGTACTTAATAAAAGGGAAACTTCTAGTGAAATTCATATGAAAGAGAAGGCATCTCTGTATGCTGGAGCACTTCAGAGTTATGCTGAAGAACTGGAGTATCAGATGCAAAAACTGCCTGCAGATGAGTCGTTGAAAGCAGAGTTGCCACAATTAGATCCTCAATTCCACCTAGTTAAAGCAGCCAATCTGATACTAAACAGTGACAGAGGGAATCTGGAAAATAATGCAGAGGTAGAAGAGAAAGAAAGCCCCATGAGTACAGAGATTGAGGAAGCTAAAACACAACAGTTTGAGGAGTTCTACAATCCTGTTGCAGAAAGTGATGAATCAGGAGTGGACAGGTAATGTCTTTGGCCACTCCATCTTTATTTTTCAGTTACTGTATATTGCATATATTAACCTGCCATCTACTCCCAGTAGTTTTCTCCATTTCTTTGCTGTGACAAACTCTGCTAAGTTCACTGAGGCAAGCCCCTCACACCCTCGAACTTATATATACCAACTCTGAGATTGCCATATCTCAGAGAAAAGCGAATATTCCAGAAATGGCATATCGGACTTAAGTCCATTCTTTCATCCATTCAGTCTCCATACTTTGGGACTCCCCCTTCTGTTGAGTGTAAGCAATAACTTAAGAAAAGCTTGTGCATCTTCAAACTATAGGAAAAGTTAAGAAAGATACACTGATATACATACTTTTTAATAATGTTTGTGTTTTCATCGAGTGGCTGTTAACTTAAAATAGCAAGTTAGTAAATTTAACAATCTAATAACTCAGTGATACCTTTGAAAAAATTTGACAGTTCACATGCTGTCTATATGTGATTATGAGTGCTTTCTGTCAGCTTGTAAAATTGTCGCTATGACTAGTACCCCATATAAGCTGTCCCCCTGGGATGGTGACCAATCTGCCTCACTCTTCCTATGGGTCTGGCTGTGAATAAGGTTGTTATTGCTATTTTTATTACATGTGGCAATGAAGAATATTTTAAGGAATTAGTGAGATGAAAAGGTGAAGCTTAGTTTATTTACTTCCCTTTTAATATTGATATTGACTGGAGTGATACATTGAAAAAGGGAAACCATACGAGGACTGGAGAAGAATTCAGAATTTGGGGTCTAGTAGTGAAGTTGAACAAAGTCCCAACATTAGTATCAAGTTCAGAACCTATCATTGAGGCAAATACTTCATATATCTTTTGTTTCAATAGTCAAGGCTTTAAGGTCATATTTCTTTGTTTACTTTTCAGAAAGAGTCAGACAAGAAAAAATATTTGATGCGTCCTTGCATACATAAAGTACAGTGTCATCAGTGCCCTAAATAAATTGTCCTCATTTACTTTCAGCACTAAGTTTTGTATATTTACTCACAGCATTATACCTTTGACTACTTTCTAGACAATTGCTATATATGGCTGCAAGTGCTAGTTCAAAAATAGAACTTTGAAGACCTAATGCATCTGACTAGTTAAAAAAATAAGTTAAGAATGTCCAGATTGCCCTTCAGCATTGGAATTTGTAGAGATATTGCTGCAAACAAGACCCTAGCCACCCAGCTACTGGGAGGGATGCACTGCCCCTATTTTCCATGGATTACTATAATACTGTCTGAAGAATAGCAATCAGCCAGTCAGTGGTAGTACAGATAGCCAGCATTATTGGTTAGGTAACTTTTAGATCTCATCGATTCCTTTGGTAAATATGATATCCACATACCCCCCACCCAACATACACACACATAGTCAGCTGATAATTTTCATCTTTATTTCTATTTCTTGATCTTGTCTATCAAGGGAAAAAGTTGGTGTATAGTAGTCTGAATTGTTTGATATGTATGCTTGGGACAGGTGAGGATATTTTATATCTTACTATCTGCTTTTCTTTCTGTCAAATGCCTGAAAAATTCTGTGTTATGTTTGTTGTAAAGTTAAGTTCTGTGTTACATGTTAAGTAAAATTGCTACAAATGTTTTTCTTCTTTATGTACTGTCTAGTTCAGAAGACACTGAATCATTTTCCGTCTTCAATGAAGAGCAGAATTGCTCAGATAAAGATCTGACTGAAGATGAAAGTCTGGCTGCAGGAGATGAACAGGACGAAGAATGGCCATTCTTCAATGATGAAGAAAGGGTTATGCCAAACAAAAAAATGCCTGAAGATGGAAGCAACGCAAAGTATATTCCAAGCAATACGAAAAAGCCTAAAGATGTGAGTCATTCAGGCTCTGATGAGTTATCAGCTGTCTAAAGTGCCTGGAACATCTGTTTTATAAGTAGAAAATGTAGAGTAAATACAATGGTCACCAACCGTTGTTAAGAATAAAAGTATTGTTTGATAAGTAATTGTAAGTACTGAACCTACAACATGCTGAATAGCAAGTATGGATACAAGAAACTGAAGATGGTGGCACTGCTCTAACACAATGTTGCATAGAAGATAGAGAGTAGGTTGTAACTTATCAGTCACAGCAGCCACTTGGCCATACCTCTCAACCCCTTAGAGCAGGAAATCTGGACAAAGCCATGAATAATAGGGGACAAAGGACCCAAAGTATGGACAGTTTTTAACTATTGCTCCCACAAACTTAGAAAGTTGATACAATAACAGGTTTTACATTAGCATGAATATTCTGAAGGGTATAATGTTTGAAGTTCAAATGTTTGTCATTATTTTCTAACTTTAATCCTCAATGATTTGCCATTGATTTACCAGAAAACCAAAAATGTATGAGGAGTTGATCAAAAATATAAGGCACAAAATCTGGACATTATGTGAAAATCTGGTCAGCTGAGAGTTATGCACTCAGGTCAAATTATCCTTTACTGTCTGATATTAGTTAAGGTGTGATAAGGCATTGCAGCAAGGAAATATTTAGAATTTGGTTCCTACTGCAGTCTGACCAAGAAATACTGACCAGTGCCTTTCCTCTATTTCTAAACTCTATTTTTGTCTATCCTTCCTGGAGTTAAAACCCACCAGCCCACCCCTGGACAGACAGACTAATTATTTTTTTTTTAGCTAGATTAAAAGACACAGAATGGAAAACAAGGTTGGCTGCAGTGTGTCACTCACAACTGCCACAGCCTTTCTCAGCAAATGCAGTAACCACCCCACCATCCTGGATTACATATTAGGGGGGTATGCAGTTTCACTGCAAGGGTAACATCTCTTGCTACTCGATAAATGCTCCATACTACCTGAAAGAGATGAGCATGTGTTGGCCCATCACATTTATTTCCATATCATTGGTTTTTCCAGTATCTGTGCTGCTAGTTCAACCTGGATGTCTATGTCTCAGGGTTTCACTCCCTTGCACCATAAAACGGTGATACAACAAAGAAAACATTATTGATGAGTTGCTGTACAGGAGAATAAAATAAGTAATAGTAAGTTGCAGATACCAAGCCCCAACAAAAACCTTCTAGGGAAATGTTATACATGGTAGAACCCACCCACCCAAATCTTATGTGGTGCAAGTATAGTTTGTGATCCTTATATGCAAGTACTTTTTTGCTGGTCCATCTGGAGCTTTTATCCTTGATGTATCAGGCATGCTTATATGTGCTGTTGTCTCAGAATCTCTGCAGAAAATGTACAGGTTGTTGACTAACTATATATATATATATATATATATATATATATATATATATATATATATATATAAAATGAATGAAGTACTGTAAAATGTAGTCATTTAGTTAAGCCCAATGTGATGAATGATTTCATTTTCCTTAATCAGTGAACCAGATGAATATTCTTGCCATTTTCAGTGTATTAGAAGATTTTTGTTGGAGCCCAGTATTTGTATCTTATTATAACTTTATTTTTCCCCTGCACAACCACTCACCGTGTATCTCTATATGGTTAGCAACATGTGCAGCTGCAGCCTCATGACAGTTTTTCAGGTATCTTAATTTGTTATTTTGATCTCAGAATTGCTCTTTATTTTACCCAGTTGTGGGAAACTCTACTGGTTCTCTCATTTTTACTGGGGAACCTTAGAGGACTGACATGCCTATTTATAGTTGTTAGTTTATAGTCATTTGAGATGACAGCTGCTCAAACTATATTGCTCACCTGACAGTGCAGTGAGATTTCACAAGTAACATTACTGATGTGAGTCATTTTAAGTCTGTGCACCGCAACACAGATGTTACATTGCATGTTAATGTCTGATGCTCTTCTGCAGTGCAGTGACCTTGAATTGAGAACAATAAAGCAAGGGGTCTGTGGGGGTGAAACCCTTATATAGGAGGTACACAAACCCTTTTAATTCCAGAAAAAAAATAGTTTCAGTAAGAGTTCACTTCTTTTTAAAATAAGCTCTAGTACATATGCTATGAAAATGTTTTCTCAAGTCAGATTTATGAGTCTGTAGCTGTGCCACTTTGGTTCAAACTATGTGTCAAGGAGACACAGTAGATGCACAGTCTTTAATGCTATGAAAAATCGGTGCTGCAGCTTATATTTTTAACTGTAGTATTACTAGTTTATTTTAGTTATTGACAGTTATGCATTAGGGCATTTTTCCTCAGCTGATATACCATACCTATACAAGGATCTAAAATGTCTTTGATAAGTATAGCATCAAATTAGTATTTACTGGGTACATAGATTGTGCATTATTGTTTCTGTTCATACTACTACAAATAATATTGTATGCTATCTCATAATGCATCAGAATGTGTTTCTGGAGGTTTTCTCCCTGGGACTTCATTGAAAATGAGGATCAGCCAATTGAGCACTCCTGGTCAACAAATGTAAATAAACCAATGCATGCTTGCAGCCTACAGAATAATATGAATAATATGTACTGTAGCTGTTTCCTGGATCTGTATTTTGACACTGTATGTCTTGAAATCAAGATGCAAACCACTGCAGTGAAAACACACAGACCCCAATTAACCCCACCTTACAAAATATAAATTCAAAATATCACACCACAGTTAAACTAATATTTTTGCACCTACATCCTCAATAGCCTCTAAGGACATAAACATTCGGAGAAAAGGGAAAAGCCACACTCATCTGCTGTTCAAGTCATGTGAACTTGAAAGCTTCATTAACACTCTACCAACAGTATAGCAACATGTGGCATAGCAAGATGTTGACAGCATAGAGCAAGTATTAAACATTTATGACACAAGTGTTGCCAAAATGAACTCTAACTTTCCCATATTTTCTCCTTAGACCACTGCATATTAGATGTATACTTCTCTGTTAGCTAAGTCACATTCCGGTCAGTATTTCATACCATCCTTTTCAAATTCAGCATACATTTCTGGTGTTTGTTTTTCCTAGTGCACTGCATAGGACGGATTCAGAGACAGGCCTAGCAATGAGTGGTAAGGCTACAGCAAAAAGGGACTTTTATTGTGATTATGGAAACCAGTGATTTGGAGACACATTACACAGTCACAATGAGGAAATGCCTCATTATTAGCTAATTTACATATCTTGGAAGTGGTTGGTGATTATCTTCTTCTTTCATCTTTTCCCAGTTAGAGGTTGCCACAGCAGATCACCTGTCCGCTCATGATTGGCAGTAGAGTTTTATGGTGTCAAGTTGCCAGCCCGGCACCCACCCTTTGACGGAAGGCACACACACACACACACACACACACACACACACACACACAGGGCCAATTTAGTTTCCAATCCACCTAAAGCATGTTTTTGGGATGTGGGAGGAAACTGAAGCACCTGGAGGAAACCCACACGACTACAGGGAGGACATGCAGACTCCACACAGAAGGCACCACAGCCAAGGATCGAACCAGAGAACCTCTTGCTGTGAGACAACAATGCTAACCACTGCACCACTGTGGCTGCCCAGAAGTGGTTGGTGATTATAGCAAGTGCTAACAGGTGCTTTTCTGCTGTCCTTGCAGTAATCTTAGCAAATAGCTGATGCACCGTATTAACACAAGCACTCCCTTCATTCACCCCCCCACATATATATACGTGTGTGTATCTATCTATATATATATATATATATATATATATATATGTTTATATATATCCCTATCATATGACAGAAACCTCATTTGACTGAAACTCATTTGATTGAGACCATAAGACTTTAATTTCAAAAAATTTCAAAAGACTGAAAAGTCACTTGACTGAAACCCATAAGACTGAAACCCATAATACTCAATTTCAACATACTAAACTTTAAACTGGACCATATAAAACTAGACTAGCCACCCATAATACTCAATTTCAACATACTAAACTTTAAACTGGACCATATAAAACCAGACTAGCCCCCCCACACCCCCCCCCAACTATATATACTAACTCCAGGATCACACTACAGTGGTGAAAAGGGTGTAGTAGTGGCAGCATGTAGACTACTGTAAGGTAAGTGAAAGGTATATCCTCTTTTCCCCACTGTAGTGCAATCCTGGAGTTAGTATATATAGTTAGGGGGTTGTGGGGGGCACATCCCCCCCACATTGGTGGTGTGGGGGGCATAGCCCCCACCCAGTCTGGTTTTATATGGTTCAGTTTGCAATTTAGTATGTTGAAATTCAGTATTATGGGTTTCAGTCAAGTGACTTTTCAGTCTTTTGAAATTCCACTCTTATGGTTTCAGTCAAATGAGGTTTCTATCATATGATAGGGATCCATATCTATCTATCTGTATACACACACACACACACACACACACACACACACACACACACACACACACACACACACACACACACACGCACACACACACACACACGCACACCCTTATACTACCTATCCTCTAACTTCACTACTGTGATTATCCAGACACACACACACACACACACACACACACACACACACACACACACCTGACACCACTCATACTCTTACATACATTCCCATAGGCAGCCACACTTACACACAACCACACCCTATCACCACCACCTATGTGTTAAACTCCTTGACACTTGCCTGTAATACAATTTTACCCACTAAAAGTAATGGGTAAATGTGAGGTTTTGGCTGAGTTGATTACTGCTGTCGATGGTAAGGATTTACAGACGTTTCTGAGGAAGAGCACATGGCTAATTACCACATGCTGCTCCCTTGAAATCCTCCATTAGCATCAGTGGTAGGCTACAGAGACAGCCCACAAAACTGCTGTACCTCTTCAATGTAAAGCACTGCAGTAGGTCTCTCTCTAAATTGAAAATTGTTACTGCCGGCTGTAAAATTAGTTTCCTACTAGCAGTAACTTTTCTGAATACCATATCACACTTTTCCTTCAGATTCTGGTCCACTGAAAATGACAAGAGTTTTCCTTCTCTTTCACTGGTTAAAAAATGCAATCATTCACCGCTTTGGACATAGCTGCAAAATTACATTTAGCAAGACTTATACAGAGATCAGAAACTCAAAGTTTGCATCTCTTCATCCTTAAAGTCCACAAGCATATCAGTGTAAAATGAGGTCATTTCCTCACTTCTTCTGGTTTCCTTAGAACATTTTTAATACTTGTATCTCTTTGTCCTTAAATTGCATCACCCTAACAATGTACAGTGAGGTCACTGCCTCATTACTTGAGGCTTCCTTGAAAAGATTTTTTACTCTTTAAATTCATCCAAGTTTTCACTCCTCATGGTCCTTGGAGAAGCAGAACAAAAATGAATGAATAAATGGGCATCCTTTTGTCAGCAGGTGTCATTGTGCTAAAGTCCATCGTGAGTTCCTTTCCTTCTTTCTTTGGCAAGGTAGCCATATGAGAAGGGGAGGGACAGTCAAGAGTTCTCTACCTCTGCAGTCTTTATCATACATGATTTTCCTATATTTTGCTTCTGATAGGTTTCATTTCAGTTTCAGACTTGAAGACATTGCTACATGGGCCCACAGCCACAGAAAAGGTTTTAAGTTAACTACTTGAGGAATGGTTATGGCTTCAGAATTATAACTAGTAGTTTCTCTGGCTGGTAGTGACCAGAGCTGTATTAGCTATATGCTACAGATTTTGGCTTGATTTCCACAATGTCCAGGTTTGCCTGTTTTGTCTGAACAAGCTAATTAAACAGAACAGATTCTGACAGGGTGCCTAGTGCCCAGTCATTAGAGATAAAATGAGAAAAAACTGTCTCTGTAGATTATAGCTTTACCTATAATCTTGTTTATTACTGAGGTGTCTGATGGCCTATCAAGCTATGACATGCATTCATTTCTCTTAACTGACTCTTATTTCTGGAGAATTCCCCAACCTGCATCAGTTGTTATTATCTGGACTTTGCCATATAGTACTTGGCTGTCCTGACACTGCCTTCTAATGATGTTTTTTCAGTATGTTTTCAAGCCTTATTGAATCCATTAGTATCCCCTTGCAATATCCTTACTCATGTGTTCTAACCATAACCTTACCCTTAACGCCAACCTTACACATTATATTAAAAATCACCCTTTCCCTAACAATTTCACTAAGCAAAAGACACACACAGCACACACTTACCGGCTCTCTAGCATATAAGGACATCCATCCCCCTCTGTAATCCTTACCTTAACCTTCGCATACTTGCACATGCACACACATCCTGAATGCAAAAGTATTTGGTAAGCAGGATGTTTTGGCAATCTGATAATCTCCTACTTCTAACTTCCAAAATTACCCACTTGATATTCTGCAACATGATTTTTCTATTTACAGGCATCATATACTATACACATGCACACCATCATATGTATGTATATATATATATATATATATATATATATATATATATATATATATATACACACACACACACACACACACAGACACACATATATCATCATCTTCTTTCGGCTGTTCCTGTTACGGGTCACCACAGCGGATCATCTGTTTCCATTTCTTCCTGTCCTCTGCATCTTGCTCTGTCACACCAACCACCTGCATGTCCTCTCTCACCACATCCATAAACCTTATCTTAGGCCTTCCTCTTTTCCTGTTACCTGGTAGCTTCATTCTTAGCATCTTTTTCCCAATATACTCAGCATCCCTCCTCAGCACATGTCCAAACCAAAGTAATCTTGCCTCTCTGGCTTTGTCTCCAAACCTTCCAACCTGGCCTGACCCTCTAATATACTTATTCCTAATCCTGTCCACCCGCGTCACACCCAGTGCAAATCTTAGCATCTTTAACTCTGCCACATCCAGCTCTAACTCCTACCTTTTTGTCAATGCCACTGTCTCCAACCCATATAACATAGCTGGTCTCACTACCCGCTTGTAGACCTTCCCTTTCACTCTTACTGGTACCCGTCTGTCACAAATCACTCCTGATACTCTTCTCCACCCACTCCATCCTGCCTGTACTCTCTTCTTCACCTCTCTTCCACACTCACCATTACTCTGAACTACTGATTCCAAGTATTTAAAGTCATCCACCTTCACCACCTCTACTCCTTGCATCCTCACCATTCCTCTATCCTCCCTCTCATTCACACACATATATTCTGTCTTAGTCCTGCTGACCTTCATTCCTCTTCTCTCTAGAGCATGTCCCTGCCAAATATCAGCAGGAACTTAACTCCTGCAACTGGTCGATGCTAATACACCTCCCTCTGGAGGATGCAGTTGCATATTTTAACAAATTTCTTGAAATCCTTGACTGGCATGTAGCTGCCCGCTTTAAGAGAACTAAAGCTAAAACTGCACTTTGGCTTTCTAAAATGTCTCTACTAAAAATCAACAGAAATAAACTCTGGGCCAGATGGCAGTCCACTAAACTCCCCCATGATCATGTTAAATACCGACAAGCTAGGAATGAAATTAAAAGATCCATCTTAAATGACAAAAAAAAAGTACTACTGTAATCTGTAGACAGCCAACCAGAACAACCCTCAGAAATTCTGGGCTGGTCTGAATAATCTGCTTTACACCGGTAAAACATCTACCCCTATTCCAGCTGCTACTAGTGACATATCCCCTGAGGATGTCTCAAACAGTTTTAACCACTTCTTTACTGAGACAATTCAAGCTCTAGCCAGCCAGTTACCTCCTAACTCTTCCAACCCTGATACTGCCACCCATTTAAACTTACTCTCTTTCAGTTTCCAACCAGTGTCCATTTCATGTATTTGCAACTTAATCAAAAAACTAAAACCCCACCACACTCTCTGCTGACCAACTCCCAGCCGAATACCTTCAAAAATCAGCTGATGCTATTGCCTATCCAGTTTCTATACTAATTAATCGTACCATAGCCGAGGCTAAAATTCCCACTATTTGGAAAACATCCTACGTAATCCCACTTCATAAAGGAGGTTCCTCCACTGAATTGTCCAATTATAGACCAATAGCCATACTTTCTCCACTTGCAAAGATCATGGAAAAATGTATACAAAAACAACTCATGCACCACCTAATCCAGAATCACCTTCTAGCCGATACCCAACATAGCTTCCGTCCACACCACAGCATGACCTCCGCCCTACTAGCCTTTACCAATATTATCAATAACAACCATAACAATAATCAAATATCCTCGGCCCTCTTCCTGGATCTTTCCAAGGCATTTGACATGGTGGATCATCAACTGTTGATGCACACCCTGCAGACTTATAGCCTTAACTCTAAAGCCCTTCAGTGGTTTAAATCCTACCTCAGTGTGAGGCAGCAGGCTGTTCTCTGGCAGAACAAGCTCTCCATCCTATTACCTACCAGCCTTGGAGTCCCACAAGGCTCCATACTTGGGCTCCTTCTCTTTTCCATCTTTATTAACAACCTACATACTGTCATCCCTAATGTTAATTGTATCCAATACGCTGATGACTCCACCCGATTTGCTCAGATACATCTCCTGCAGACTTGAGGTTTGCTACCCAGTCCGCCTTTAATATTATAGAAAACTGGCTCTCTGAATGTTGATTGTTACTAAATCCCAAAAAAACTAAAATGCTGCTATTTTCACCCACACAAGGGTCTAAAACTTTTACCTTTACCATAAAAGCAAAAGATGGGACAATTATCTCCCCTGACCCTTCTACAAAACTACTAGGTGTCATTATTGATAACAACCTAAAATTTGACATACACGTTAATCAAGTGATCAAGACCATCAATAAAAAACTTGGGTCAATATACAGAATAAAAGCCTTCTTATCCCTCCAGCTAAGATTGCCATTGCCCACTCACACCTACTCTCAACCCTAATATATGCTTTCCCCCTTCTCTCTAATCTAAATAAGTCTGTACTTAACAGATTATCAACATGTTACAATCACATTGCCAGGTTTGCCACTGGCCTGCCTTTTAGAACATACCACTGCACCAACCTTAAACAACTTGAGTGGCTAGAACTTCCCAGTCTTATCCAATTTAACCTTCTGGTTGTGGCCAAGAAAATCCTCCTAAATCTAGATAATACACCTACCCTTAAAAATATTATTACCCCCTATAGCAATTCAAACAAACTACTAATTCAAACTATCAAAACTAGCAATGTAGCTGGTGACTCCCTCTTTGCAAACACTGTTGGCAGAGTCTGGAACCTACTGCCAGCTGAAATTACATTGCTCTCCTCCCTAACTCAATTTAAAACCAGACTTAAACAACATATGGCTCTAAACTGGCTTTGCCACTGTAACAAGCCTGGCTAACTCATACATCATATGTAAATAAATTATTAGTCAAGTTACTGTTAATCTTCTTTCTCTCCTGACTTTATCCAGGGGTTAACCCTTACCGGGGAAATTGTTATTCTGTCTTTGTTAATATCAAATCTGTAAAGTGTCTTCATTTTTATTTTAATTGTTGCTGTTTGTCTTGGAACTTTTCTCCCCGGGCCTTCACTGAAAATGGACATGATTCCAGTCGGACTATCCCAGTCAACAAATGTAAAATAAAAATAAATAAAAAATAAAATAAATATCTCCATCTCTCCAGGGTCTCCTCCACCTGTTCCCTATTCTCACTACAGATCACAATGTCATCTGTAAACATCATAGTCCACAGGGACTCCTGTCTGATCTTGTCTATCAACCTGTCCATCACCGTTGCAAATAAAGGGCTCAGAACTGATCCTTGATGTAATCCTACCTCCACCTTAAACACATCCGTCATTCCCACTGCAGACCTCACCGCTGTCACACTACCCTCGTACATATCCTGTACCACTCTTACATACTTCTCTGACACTTCCGACTTCGTCATACAATACCACAGCTCTTCTCTAGGCACCCTGTCATATGCTTTCTCTATATCTACAAAAACACAATGTAAACTCCTTCTGACCTTCTCTGTACTTCTCCATCAACACTCTCAGAGCAAACATCGCATCTGTAGTGCTCTTTCCTGGCATGAAACCATACTGATCACTCATCATCACGTCCCTTCTTAACCTAGCTTCCACTACTCTTTCCCATAACTTCATGCTGTGACTGATCAATTTAATCCCTCTGTAGTTACTACAGCTCTGCACATCACCCTTATTCTTAAATATATATGTTAACTAACAAGCATGGACTAACTCTAACAACAAGAACCAAGTATTACATCACAATATAACTTTTTTTTTCATTACAACAAAGTTTCACTTAAAACATAACAAATCTGATGAAGAACCAGAGAGGCCTTGCCTCATCACCCTCCTTATATTTCTTATACTCTGGAGTGTGGTATGCCCCTTTTAAATGCATTTGATATTTGATGTCAAAATTCAGGTACTAATTCTATGTCCTTCTGAGTTTATCAGTGAGCAACATAGTAATATTAAAATGGATCAGTAGGACATTAAATGACAAAGGTGTTACAAGTCAGGCAGTTATTTGGGCATATGCCTCCTCTTCCAGGATTCAGGCTCACGTAACAAAATGCATTGGCAGGCCAGATTCAGAGTGTTTTTATTTTTTCATTGTTATGCATTTATTTGCAAGTCCATTTCCTTAAGTGTTCTTTCATATTTTTTTCTAGGACTGGAAAAAATGGTTTACACATGACCGCATTATTATACTTGCATCTTGTGCGACAGGAATAATTGTCATCATTGTAGGAATTATTCTTTTCAAGGTAAGCTGGCATGGCTCATTATTACAGGATACATTTTTCATTCTTGTGAATTTTTTTTCTGATATCAAATAGATATTAGTTGCAATTTTTTTTTTCAGTTTTAAATTTTTGCAGGCGAGGTAAACCACTTCATAAAGCTAACTGTTTTGAGGTGGAGTGAAACATACAGATTTAGGAAACATGATCTTATGTAAATCTGACAAAGCCAAGTTGGGGCAAATTATAGCCACAGAGATGGAATGCAACAGAAATATATTTGTATCCTTCATTTTATCTGGGGCTAAATAGTAAGGCAGTTCCTATCAATAAAATAAATGAACTCATCTCACCTCTACAGCACTTTCTCCCAAGCTGGTCTTTTCTCCATGCAGATCTGTTCTCATCTTTGCTTCCCCTGACTCTGCACCCAATAATTGTCTTGTTATTTTCTGTTCCCATCAGATTTTCTGAGTGCTGCATTTTTTACATACTCATCAGATAGTAATGTCTTGCACCCAGAGAAACTGGTGGTTGTTTAGTAGCCTAATGTTGAAAGCATAAAAGCCAAATATTTCCTTATTGGCTTCTTAAGTAGAGCTAATCAAAAGGTATTTTCTTGGGGGCGTGGCCAAGGATGAACACAGGATAGCAGCAGATTTCTTCAGCTCCACCAATTTCATTACATTGACAGGAATTAATTACTTAAAAAATTAATTCTTGAAGTAATTTTCTTTTTAAATATGTTTGTTTTATATAGTTCTTGAACTATATCTAAAAAAGAAAGGAAATCTTAATAATATTCCTGTCAGAAATCACTTTGGAAATTTTCCTGTCAGTTTATCAGTCTGAAATGAGTTCCAGTAAGACAAATTCTCAAGATTCCAGCATCAAGAAAGAACTTCAGTCTCTGATAATTATAGTCCAGCAACTTACTGCTAAGATGGATAAAATGGATACTAAAATAGACACTTTCATAGAAAAAACTACAAAACAAATAGACTTGTTACATATGGACCTGCAACAACAGAAGATCCAGATGACAGGCATAGAAGAAGCTGTGAATGACATGGAAAATAAAATACAAGAACAGGAAATCAACATTGAGTTTCTGCTGAAACAAAATACACATTTACAAACAAAGCTGGATGACCTGGAAAATAGATCTAGGCGCAATAACATTAGGATTTTTGGACTGCCAGAAAATATTGAAGGTAACAATATTACTTCTTTTTAACAACATGGCTCCCTAAAACTTTAGATTTACCAGAAGCATTCTCTTTTGGTATCGAAGAGCACATAGATCAATAGCTAATACTAACTCTAACAAAACTATCCTAGATCAGTTATAGTTAGATTTCTATCATCTTTGATAAAGAGATGGTTCTTAAATCTGCTTGGGCTAAAGCTCCTGTTAAGTTTAATGAGACAACTGTGCGTTTTGACAATGACTATTCTTCCATGGTAATTGCTAAAAGAAAAGTTTTTCTGCCACTAATAAGGGAGCTTAAAAAAGCACAGTTTAAAACATACCTTCTGTTTCCTGCCAAGCTTAAAATCTTCCTTCCTGATGGTCCTAAGGTCTTCGATGATTTAGACTCTGCTTTACTGTTTGTCAAAGAAAAAAGGATTTTGGATAAAATAGAAGAAATGGAATGGGCTAGTTCTTCATTAAAGAGATTGGCAACTGAAGCTTCCTGGAAGACTTCAGAGAAGAAGAAGAGACTAAAAAACAAATGATTTGTTATATGTTTTTTTTTTTCTCTCTCATCATTTTAGTTCATTATTAATCTTTTTGAATATAGTTCCTGCATTTCCAGAAAGCCACAAATATTTTGGAAAAGATTTAATCAAAGTTATTCTCTATGTGCAAAGAAATGTTTTGTTTCATAACAAGTCAAAATGCCTGAGGATTTAATGGCAGGCTGTGACTCGATTTGTTTTTCTTTCTGAAAAAAGTAAGGTTAGTAATTTGATACATTTTTTTATCTTTACCTTTTTTTTTCCTTCTTCTTTTATTATTTTCTTTGTTTAAACAATGACATTCTATTTAGATTATGTAGTGGGTAAAGGGTGGGGGAGGGCAGGGAGAGAACAGTAATGAAAATATCATTAATAGAATAATAACATATTTATTTCTTGTAAAAGTTTATAAGTTCTTCAAATGCTATTTCTAATTATACTTTCTTGATTATACTGCTTATGCTTGTTTGTAAATAATCTGTCATGCTTTAACTAATAATAATCAGAACTAAATAAGAGTAAATAATATGTTTTATTTTTAACTCTATTAATATAAACAGTAAGTAACATTCCATTGTATATACTTCTTACAGCTTTCTCTTACATTTTTTATTTCTGCCTCACTCCCTTTTATTTTCTACTCTCTTTTCTTTTCTTTATTAATATATAGAAATGCTTTTGACTGTGTGGGCACAGTGAATAATAGGATTTGTATGAAAATTGAGTTGGGAGAAGAATGCTGAGTTTTATTACTTGTTGGTAATTTTGAGTTTAATTTCACTTGCATAGAGGCTGTGATGATCTGTGGAATACATTGTGGAGGTTCTGTCATGTTTAGATGCATTTACACTGCTAAATGAATGTTTGTCACTAGTTTTTAATAAGTTTCCGCCAAAATGTTAAGAGAGACAATCTGGGATGTGGGCTGTCTTATGCACAATGTCCTTGAGTTACCTCAGAATCTTCAAATCACAGAATTCTCACAGAGAAACTGAAAGCAGTTAGTATAAACATTGACAAGGTTATCACACTGACACACCACAGATTCAGGAAAAATACTCTGTTCATAAAATATGTCAGTTATAATGAGTTTAAATGATGTAGTTTCTTGTAGTAAGTAAATGTCTTATTTTAGAAGGCATAAAAATGAAACATTTATTTAAATGTTTTGAAAATCTACTTAACAGCAGCATAATAATCTGTGTTAAAAATTTGTGTTCCAAACATATACTTTACTATAACTCATTTAATTCATCTGATTGACAAACATAAATAATCTTATAACTCTATTCTGGAAGAAATGTCATGTGATATATTTTAAAGCAGTAGGTTAGCATGATTGTAAAATCTGGTTACCAATATGTGTTTGCTGTGCATTATTTTGTATAAAGCAGACAGATTTATTCTAGGGACAGCAAGTAGGACAGTGCTCTACAAAGGCACAACTCAGTGAGATCATATATATATATATATATATGTGTGTGTGTGTGTGTGTGTGTGTGTGTGTGTGTGTGTGTGTGTGTGTGTGTGTGTGTGTGTGTGTGTGTGTGTGAGTGTGATGGCTTTTTTTTCTGAGAATCTGCATAACTATCTAATATGATTTATAATAATTTCTATGAATACAATATTTTACTCTATTGACAAAATGAATGTTTGCCACAAGTTTTAATAAGTTTCCCGCCAAAATGTTAAGGGAGACAATCTGGGATGTGGGCTGTCTCATGCATAGTGTCCATGAGTTTCCTCAGAAGCTTCACTCACAGAATTTTCACAGAGAAACTGAAAGCAGTTAGTATAAACATTAACAAGGTTATCACACTGACACACCACAGATTCAGGAAAAATACTCTATTCATAAAATATGTCAGTTATGATGAGTTTAGATGATGTAGTTTCTTGTAGCAAGTAAATATCTTATTTTAGAAGGCATAGAAAATGAAACATTTATTTAAATGTTTTTGAAAATCTACTTAACAGTAGCATAATAATCTGTGTTAAAAACTTGTGTCCCAAACATATACTTTACTATAACTCATTTAATTCATCTGATTGACAAGCATAAATAATCTTATAACTCTATTCTGGAAGAAATGTCATGTGATATATTTTAAAGCAGTAGGTTAGCATGATTGTAAAATCTGGTTACTAATATGTGTTTGCTGTGCATTATTTTGTATAAAGCAGACAGATTTATTCTAGGGACAGCAAATAGGATTGTGCTCTACAAAGACACAACTCAGTGAGATCATATATATATATATATATATATATATATATATATATATATATATATATATGTGTGTGTGTGTGTGTGTGTGTGTATGTATGTATATATGTGTATGTGTATATGTATGTGTGTGTGTGTGTGTGTGTGTGTGGGTGTGTGTGTGTGTGTGTATATGTGTGTGTGAATATGTATGTGTGTGTGTCTGTGTTTATGTGTGTGATGGCTTTTTTTTTTTTTTTTTAGGTAATAACGCAGGTGTTTCTGAGAATCTGCATAACTATGCAATATGATTTATAATAATTTTTATGAATACAATATTTTACTCTATTGACAATAATGAGTTTAAGTAAATGCTCATATACAAACAATTCAAGATTTTTTGGAAGCTGTTGATAGAATTCACATGACAGAAAATAGATGCATCTTAATGCATGTAATGTCTGAATCATATTAGCCAAAGTTTTTGATTTAAATGAATGTTAGAACATAATTTTCTCTCCTCTTGATTTCTAACATTAAGATTATTTGAATGCTATTAGAATACAAGTGTTATATATTACATAGATCTATATAATAGTATGAACAGTTTTTAAAAAAAAAAAAAAAAAAAGTTTATTTTAGTTTATATGATGCTGTTTTACCAAATGTGTAGTTTTGTCTTGATAGATAATTGAATTGAAAACTGTTAACCTCAGTTAAATATAACTAGTATTAAATTGATAAGGTGGTAGCTGAGGTACTGCTGCTTAGGGTAGGGGGTTAACTTGAGTAGTAAATACTGCTCTAAGTTGGAGTTTTCAACTCCAGGCAGGATGCAAGGTTTAATCCTTACATTATTTTCACTTGTTCATTGTTATATGTATATAGTTTTGACATCCACAATATATTTTGTACACTCATTGTCACTACAAACAAAATTGAATCCTATACAAAATCCCATAAGAGATTTAGTAAATACAGCTATATTTAAAGGTACACCTAAAAGAGGAGATGTAACATTATTTATCTGGTTATTTGTTATTTCGATCATAAGATTCTTGAGTTTTAAAAATGCCAAATGACATCTTTAAAAGGAATTTCTTTAAACATTAATGGATTGAATAATCCGTGTAAAAGGGCAAGCCTAATAAGATACATTAATCTACACAAGGCCAATCTAGTCTTCCTGCAAGAAACCCATCTCTTGAAAAAAGATATTGATAAACTAGCCACTAAAAAAGGTATTTTCTTTTCTTTCTTCATCTTTACACTTGCTTTTATACTTGGTCTATATATCTTACCACGCAACTCTGTTTTACCTACTACTATCAACATGACTACATCAAACGTGTACACAATCTAACTGTATAAAATTGTAAAATATGCAACTTTCAAGATGCAGCTCTCACCTTTGTATCTTACTCTGTAATTCTTGCTTATGTATTTCCTCATTCTAACTACAAAAATCGTATATTTTTTTTCTTCTTCTTTCGGCTTTTCCTGGTTAGGGGTCACCACAGCGGATCACCTGTCCGCTCATGAATGGCAGTGGAGTTTTACAGTGTTGAGTATCCAGCCCCGCGCACAACCTTCCACAGAAGGCACACACATGCACACACTCACACTTAGGGCCAATTTAGAGTGCCTAATCCACCTACAGCATGTCTTTGGGATGTGGGAGGAAACCAGAGCACCCGGAGGAAACCCACGTGACCACAGGGAGGACATGCAGACTCCACACAGAAGGCACCCCAGCCAAGAATTGAACCAGAGAACTTCTTATTGTGAGGCGGCAATGCTAACCTCTGTACCACTGTGGCCACCCAAGGTTTTTTTTTTATTCTATGCATCTAATTTTAATTTTCATGCTTATGTACTGTCTATGTAAATATGATGGCTGCTGTTATACTCCTTATAATTGCTTGTAATTGATTTGTGGAGCTTTTCTCCCCAGGCGTCCACTGAAAATGGGCATGTATCCCAGTCGGACTCTCCCGGTCAACAAACGTAAAATAAATAAATACATGAAAGTAAATGGCCTGCAACCTACCAGTTGCCAAATCCATCCCCTTGCTTATTCTCCATTTTATCCTTTTAGTCTGTCCTACTGATCTCAAGTCCATATAATTTTGAAGTATCCCCATCTCTGATCATACTGTAGTGTAGAAGCAGTGTGCCTTCCACCAAGATCCTTCTCCCACCTTTGTAGCAATATTAAGATAGGTGATTTGTCCCACATGAAAAGATCCACCTAATTTATCACCAATTTCAGTTCATTCTTTCTTCATTCTCACACATAGCTCTGAACCTTCAATCTCCAAAATGAGGAACACTATCTCTCATAATGTGGAGAAAATGGGTAAAATGTGGAACACATTAATGGCATACTAACAGCTTCAATTATGAAGGTCATAGGATAGTTACATATGCTATTTTTACTTATAAAAAGACCTTTTAATGAATTAAAATGATTCAGTTCTATTTACCATGGATATCAGTTAAAAAAAGTCCTAACACTGAATGTGTGACAGACTCTTTCAGTGTGGAATTTCAAGGAACATGAACATCTTAAGACCCCAAATGAGGTATGTTCCTCATAATGAGGTGTACCTGAGAGGTATGCTCTTACCTTCTCTGTGCACTTGTGTCTCCTTTTGCCTTACACTGAAAGTACTTACTTTATCATTGCCTGCCCCCTTCTCTCCACAGAGGTAATTCCTGCTACAGAAGAGGATAGTATTCAGGATATTTTTACTTTGAATAAAATGACTTCTCTTATGCTTATATTGTTGGGGGAATCCTTACCAATGTACTGTGTCCAAAGTTCCTGCAAATTTGTGAGTCAAGATTTCCCCAGGGAAACAGTACAGCCAAATGCTCAAAACACACACCAGTGGACCCAGTATTCCTTTTAGTTCTGAAAATATTTTAAATTACATAAGTTGGACAATCTTTGAGTTCCTCTGCAATATTCTCACATATTTCCTTAGCAGCACTGAAAGTATATGTTTCTTGACATAAGGCCTGGTTGTGCTCATAATGATAGAGGAACCTTGCATGCACCTGCTAGATCTTTCCAACTTAGCCACTGATGTTAGTTAAGTTCATTAATGTTATTTATAACAGTTTGGATCTTGCATAGAGAGGAAATATTTTTGCAGTCAGTAATATAAGTATTCTTACCTTCCTTGTGTCCAAGTGCCAGTGTGGATTTTATTCAAGTTATTCACGTTTTATCTCATGACTAGGGTTACCATATTTGGTTATACGAAAAAGAGGACAATAGATTCTTTGTCGGGGCAAAAGGTCTTTCAGACTAGGTGAAGACCCATAAAAAAAGGTCTTTTAGTCTTTAATGCAGAATATCGCAGTTCCTCATTAAAGACAAGTAGCTCCGTGTTTGGTGATTTTTCTTGATAGAGCAACACAGGTCCAAAATAATCAAAGAAAATATAAATGGAATAAGTCGTATAATCCAGCACATATTTTATTTCCTTTGTGAGTACATTCTGTAAGCAGATTACCTGTTTAGAAGTTTAAATAACATGATAAGGTCACAATTCAGGACTGGGACAATCCAGATATTTATACAATAGAAAACCAAAAAAAGGCATTTGAATGATTTCAGAGCATCAGGAAGATCCCCCCCCCCCCATAATATGTCTGCAAACTTGCATCTGATCTGACTGTAACTAACTATAGTCTGACTGCAGGCCTGCAGCCTGCTAACAAGTTGTCAGCTACGTAGCCTGCGTACGATAAGCATCATAAACATGAAGTGTTGTTGGAATAAATTACCTTGGCTTTGTTTTTACATTAGATTACTAGTCTCTAGACTGACTGCAGGCCTGCAGCCTGCTAACAAGTTTTCAGCTGCGTACGATAAACATCATAAAAATTCTACTTATTTAAATGCTATTTAGAGCAGAAATTTTGGTCAGATTAGTACTACATGCTAGGGTAAAAGGCAGGCACAGAAAACACCTATAGCACACAATATGAGATGCAACAGCTTGCAAGGGTAGCCAGGTGCAGCATAAATGCTCTTAACTGGGATGAGAGCAAAGTGAACCATCATCTATTCACAAATACTGCACAAGGGAGGAGGTATAAAGAACATATTCAGCCTTCACAATGAATGCCCCTCTACTCAGGGGGAGACCCTGTTTTAACATTTTCCATGAGAGGATTACCTGAAGTACCAGTGCGTGGGAAACAAAACTAAGTTCCAACCAGATGCCCAGATACTTTAACTTTTGCACTGTTTCCCTCCTGTGTCAGCAAGGAAAAGATAGCTTCCACAAAGGGGGCTTACACTGGAGTCTGATAAATGATGTTGAGAAGCATGAGGGTGTAGCAGTTACTGGCCAGCACCAGATCCTAAGTGTATTATGAAGGAAGGGTGAAAGTGTTCAGAAAAGAATGGAATGAAATTATCAGCATCCAAACTGACAATAAAACAAAGTGCTCAAAGGTGAGTAAATTAGTCAACAGTGGAAAACAATGGGGAGGGGGGTAGTAAACCTGGTGGCACACCACAGGTACGAGGAGGGAAATGGCAGACCCAATTATGACTCAGAAGGATCTTTTATTAAGGCAAAAGGCAAAATGGAAATCACAACTGGTTCTTCAGTCATAATTGGATAACTGCTGTGTTAGGTGTTGAAGACTGAATTAAATGCCTTTGCTGGTCTATAAACAAACGGTTTCAGTCTCCTTTGAACCATGTTCTTATAGAATGCGTTTGTGCTTCAAACACTTACTGGACTAAAAGTGAGAAAGGAAAACTCTTCATACAACAAGAGAAGATAACATGAGCCTATGCTTTAAATATTTATTTAAAAAGTACGACAGTAAAGAAAATGTTGCATTATCTTACAAAAATCAAACCAGTGACTCATCAAGTAAGCATATCTGGTTACCCTTGGACTTCCGAAGGAGAAAAAACAGTTAAACTAATACACTGTCTAGAAAGACCATTATTTATGCTTCCATATATGCTAATTAAAACTGAGCTAGAATAAGAATCGTTTCTACTTCACTATTATGAGGCATTCTTCAGCAGGTTTAAACATAAGGTTGGGTTTATGTTGTTAATGACAGCAAGAGAAGCTACAATTCAGGATTAGACATATAGATGTGGGGCACAGGGATCTCCCCTGTATGATGCATTTAAGGAGCAAAGCTCTACTAACACAAAGATATTTTAATAAGTCTATTTGATCAATAGTGCATATACACACACCAATAAACTCACTTTAACTTTAAAAAATAAAACATTTTTACCTAACCAGAAGTAGTGAAAAATTGAAAAAACGTCCAAAACGGAGACTCCGACTCTGATGACTGGCTGTGGCTGGGTCCTCCACCACCTCCCTGACACATATAGTCCTGCTAACTGCTTCTTCCCGCACAAACAACACAGTCTCGCCACTCTCGCGACTCTCGCAAGCTCTTCTACCTTCCATGCATGCGTAGATTTGAAATCTGGCTCAGGATTGTAAAACCCGGACAAATCTCAGAAATTTAAAAAAACGCCCGGACAGGAGCACAAAAAGAGGACATGTCCGGGGAAAACCAGACATATGGTAAGCTTAGGCTAGGCTAGTTATAGGAAAGGTGGGAAACAATCTTAGAACTTGTTTTTGTTTGCAGTAAAGCAGTTAAAACTGTAGCAAAACCACTTTAAATGAGTACAAGCTAGAACACTTGAGTGTGTAGCAATATTAAGGCGAATACAGTTTAAATCAATGCAGATAAAAAAAATGACATAAAACAAGTGCAGAGAACAGCAAGTTATGAAAAAATCAAAATGGAGACACTAAGTGCAGAATAAGAGCACTTGAACACTTAAGAGCACACAGAACAGCAAACTAAAGTAATAAGGTAGAAGACAGTTAAGTAAGAGCAGCTGAAGAAAGTATCATTTTTTTTTTTTTTTTTTAGTGGAGCTGGAGGGAACAGAGCAGATTAAGATAATATAGGGGATGTCCTTCCCACATGCTTTCTCTGTACACAGCAGAGGAGATAGGGCTGGTAGGAGTGTCTAAAATCAAAATATGATCTCACTGTCCTCAGTTGAGTGGGCAAATGAGATGGGCCCAGGAGGAGTGTCCAAAAACAAATTTACAGCTGGGCCAGGCAATTCCAAAGCCACCAAGATTAACACCACAACAGAAACAGGGATAGAGGGTAACTGCAGCAAGACAGAGACCACAATATTCAATTAAACAAATATCTAATCTTAAATAAGCAAAGTGCAGAAAAAAGTATACTTAAATCAGCTTGTGTCTCCAAAGCCAAGAATACAGCATCCATGGGACCAAATAATATCCCTGGCTGCATCCTACATGAGCTAGAAAATGAACTGGCATGCCCTGTTCAATCACAGCCTTACCTCAGGCTATGTCTCTAATGAATGGCGCACTGCTACAATCATCCCGCTCCATAAAGGGGGAGCAACTACAGACCCTGGGAACTATTGCCTCATTAGCCTGACAAGTCTAGTATGCAAAGCTATGGAGCGCATCATGGACCTGCTTCACAAAGATATAGGCAATCTCCGAACTCTTGACTCCACACAGTTTGGCTTTGTCCAGGGGATATCCTGCCTGCTGAACCTGGTTGATGTCTTCAAGGCAGTCACCAAGGCTGTGGATGAGGGTAAGGCAGTGCATACAGCCTACCTCGACCTGTCCAAGGCCTTTGATACCATTTCCTACTCAGGTATCATTCATAAATTCACCAAACTAGGCATCAATCCTTACATCACTAGGTGGGTTGCAAATTGGTTCACAGACAGGACCCACAGAGTGAAAGTTGCGAATTCCAAGTCAGACTGTTGATCAGTCACAAGTGGAGTCCCATAGGGCTTGGTCCTGGGCCCTCTCCTGTTTGGCATCTACTTCTCAAAAGTCCAGGCCAACACATTTGGACTCTAGTTGACCAAGTTTGCTGATGACTGTAAGCTAGGAGTCATTATCAACTCACCAGTGATTCAGGCATCTTACAGAAGGGCCTCTTTTAGACCAATGATTGGTGTCAGAACCATGGCCTGAAGCTTAACACCAAAAAATGCATTATCATCCCCTTTGGAAAAAACTCAGTTCCCACAAATTACCACATTGATGGGAGCCCACTGAACACTGAATGGGCACCCAGGTCAGCCACCTTTCCTTCAACCACCACATTGCCACTGTGGTCAGAAAGTCATTTTACATGGCACATCTTATAACCAAAAGTTAAGAATCCAGGAAGAAAGAGGTTATCATCCCTCTCTGCTCATCTCTCATTAGATCAATCATCAAATATAATGCCCTGTTTAGCATGTACCTGACCAGAGACATACAACAGCTGGAAAGGCCACAAAAGTACCTCACAAAAAGGATCCTAGGCCTTAAACACATGTCCTACATGGACAGACTCAAGAAACTTCAGCTGCTCTCAGTCTCTCATTATCTACTTAGAAGTGATTTCTGCTTGAATTGCAAAGCCATGTCCAACCCAGCCCTACTTGAAATGCTACACCTAAAGAAATCCCAATCTTCCCAAGCCACATGCTCCAGAGATCACAGCTTCATTACCACAAATAACAGAACATGCTTGAGGGACAGGTTCATCTCCCAAAGACTGCTCATACTCTGGAATAAGCTTCCCATTCATATCAAGCAGAGCATTTCACTGGCTCTCTTCAAGACAAATTTTGACGAGTGGATGGGTAACAGAAAGTTCACTCCAGGGATCGTTCCAGTTGCCCTACTGGATATGGGCATTGTGAACTAACATTTGGGTGTCAGGGTGCCTGGGCAATTTTTTGGGGCTAGGCTTGTAAAGGCTCCAGGGCCATTAGCCTAGCACACACCTATGAACCTAAAAAAGACCTGAAGAGAAAAAACAAAAAAGTCCACCAAAAAAAAAAATAAATAAATGTGCACAGCCAATAGATTATCTTACTGATAATTGTAAAAAAAAAAACTTCTACAACCAGGTGATGTCTACCAGACTTCTTTATTTCAATAAATTAAGCATGCTTTGTCCCGTTTTATTACAGGACCTCAGACTAAAAAGCTCTCTTAAAAACACAAGTTTATGGGTGACTTCCAAGACGGCTGTACATTGAGTAACGGCTTAATTCTGATTCTCCCAGTCTAAAAACAGAAACTTAGCAAGAAGGCCAATGGACCTAGATTTCTGTGTAAATATCAGTAACTGGCTATTAAGTGAACTACCTGGATGCCAGGAAAAAAGAAATATAAAGGACCTGGAGGAAAATCAGCTACAAAAGGTGAGAAAGAAACATGAACTGGGAGGGGTCAGTTCTTCAGCAAGAAGCAGTGCAAGTTTCAGACATGACTTCCAGTACCTTAGAGGAGAGTATAAAGCAGCTGCACACAGACCTGGTTAAAATAAATAAAAAGCTGGAGTATAATCAATATAAACAATAAAAAGCTGGAAATAACAGAATAAGTTTTAAACAGATATTCAGATAAGGTGACAGAACTGCAAAATGCAGAGCCTGAAATGAAGAAAAGGTTGGCTGAATATGACACTGCACAAGAAGAGATGTGTCAAAAAATAATAGAATTAGAGGACAGAGCATGTAGAGAAAATATGAGATTTTATACTGTACCAGAAAAGTTGGAAGGAACAGACTATTAATTTTATGAAAGCACAAATAAGTAACTGGACTGGTATTCCACAACAGGAACTGTTAATTGAAAGGGCACATTATGTGTATGCTGCAAATCTGCTTACTGGAAAACAACCTAGACTTTTAATAGTAAGGATGCAGTCTTATTGGCAGAAGGAGTCGATTCTGACAAAACTGTGGCAGGAGGACAGTGTTAAAGGTAGGAGACAGTAAAGTGGGCATTGCTGTAGAATAGTACCTCCCTGGTCAGTCTGCACAGAAGTTGGTGTGCCTTGTGTGATTGACATGCCAAATGGCTATGATGCTGTATGTAAATGATGCACAATTGCCTACCATGCAGATTTGACAGTGACATCATGCATACATATCTATCAAACACCCACGTAAATTTGTGAATGTTCAGTGAATTAAATGCTACAGGTGTTCAATTTAAGTTGCAAGGGATCCCTATCAGGTGATGGAAGTATCAAAACTTCAAAATTCATATGGTCAGGAACATATAATCGAAGTTTTGAAACTTCAAAAGTTTTGAATGGAGATTGTGGTCCAGCATGGAATGGGAAATTTACCCTTTTCCTCAATGTAGTATGCTCTCAAAGTTGGTATATTTAATTTTCAGGGGGTATGGAGGAGTGCAGGGGGGCTTTTCCCCCTGCAAAAATGTAAAAAAAAAAAATTACTTGGAGTTATAGTGCTGTTTCTTTAGCATTAGGTAATTGTAGTGCCCTCTCGAGGTAATTATCTGAATACCCAATGAATGTTCATGCAGCTGGTGAAGACATCAACATGAATATTCATTCATTATTCAAACACGTCATGGGATGTTACACAGGCAGGATTTAGGTGGGACTTGCTATTGCACACTTAGCAAGTACTGTTCTACAACATCTCCACAAAGTGCTTGTGGAGTATGACTAGTCACTCTATACCAGGCAGAAGAGAACTAAATATATTCCATTATTTAGGGAATGTCAAGAAGCCAGGCATGAAATTCAAACTGCTGTTCCCAGCCATCTTCAATTTTTTTTTCCCTGGAGGGACAAAATCATTTTTTGGTGAAGTGTATGCTAAGGAGGAAATACAAAATTTGACCAACAAAGTGTGAACTGTGAAACAGAAAGAGGTTCTGCTTTATGTTCTTCTGGTGATACAGACTACAGAGAGACTGAACCCATTAAATATTTCCCAATGTTTAAACAGAAAATGTCTGAGAGACGGAAAAAAATGTAAGATTCGACTAGAAGAATCGTGACTATGTTGGAAATGAAACAGAGACAGGATTTGGGAGATGGAGATGAACAGGACTGAAGCAAGTAACTTGGAAATTGGAAAATGTGGGATGATAAAGCAATAATTATATTTGTGAAAATAGACAGAAGAAAATATTGGACTTCCTTGGATTTTGTTAAACTTGTGGGGGACTTTAAAGCATATGCCCTGCTTCATATCCAACAGAAAAGAATATTACTTAAGCCTTTGAAAAGATCATAAACAAAATCCAAAGAAATTTTGGAACTCCATTTCATCTATAATCAACCCTGGCACCAAAAACACCCCCTGCCCATTCCATGAGAAAACTGCCAGTGAAACAGCCACCCTCTAACTCACATTTCATCAAAACTATAGCCAAACTTATAACCACCTTTTTACAAACTAATTCTAATATCAACTTTCTTCCACAGACCCATTCTCAGGATGCTGCCACCCCTTCCCCTCCCTCCTTCTCTTTCTCACCCATATCTCTCACCACTATAACTAGACTTCTAAAACTGAAATCTAGCTCTACTGCCCCCAACAACTTGCCTCAGAATATCTACAAATGTCAGCTAGATCCATTGCCTATCCAATCAGCATACTTCTCAAAAGATCCTTCCAAGAGTCTTTTCTTCTCACTATCTGGAAAAAACGTATATTCTTCCCCTCCATAAAGGTGGTAATAATACTGACATTTCTAACTTCTGACCCATAGCTCTTCTCTCCCTTCTCTCTAAAATCCTTGAAAAATGTATCCACTATCAAATTATACACTATATACTATCAAACCAGCTCCTCTCCCCAACTCAACATGGGTTCAAGCCAGGTCATAGCACTACTACTGCAATGGACACAGTCAATCAAGCCAGAAACACTGGTAAATTTGCATCTTCATACTTTCTCAGCCTCTCAAAAGCTTTTGATATAGTATCCCACCTACTTCTCAGTAAACTCTCCACCCTAGGTAACTGTTCTCCAACTCTAAACTGGATCACTAACTGTCTAACAGGTAGGCAACAATCTACTAGACGGCAACTATTTCTCCCCATTTCTTGACTCTTTAACAGGTGTTCCACAAGGCTCTATCTTAAGAACCCTGTTCAGTATCTTTATAAATGACTTTCATTCCACTCTTAATAACGCATCTGTTGTACAATATGTAGACAAGTCAACCATTATTTGCTCTGCTAATTCAACATCAGAACTTTTGCAAATAACTCAGGATGCCTTTACTGCCACTGAAATGTGGATGGATAATCATTTAGCACTAAACTCCAACAAAACCAAATTGTAATATTTACTAAGAAAAACCTCTCTGTTAACAAGTCAGATTTCATCATCCTTTCTCAAAGTAATACCTCCACAGAAGTCATCCCACACACTGAAATACTAGGTATTATTCTTGATGAAAACCTGACATTCAACCTCCACATTCACAATAATTTAAAAAAACAAAAAACAAAAACTAGGTACCCTCTACAGGCACAAGCACTTTAACTGCTGTACTATGCATACTCTCACCACAGCCTTTCTCTTTCCATCTCTTCTGTATGGAGCTCCTCTCCTTACCAGCATCTACTCCTCCTTAAAACCCAAGCTCAAGTCCTGCTACAAGAAGGTTGCTAAGTTTGCAACCAACAAAAAACACTCTTCCCACCACTGCATCTCCCTACAAGTGCTTAACTGGCTTCAACTTCAAAATTATCTAATCTATCAACAGCTAACCACAGGACATAAAATAATTTACAAACCCTCACACTGTCCAGCCCTTTCATCCATTTTAAACCACTACCACCCAAATAGGCCACTCAGATCTGAAAATGAACTCCTTTTTCAAGTAGACAAACCAAAATTCCCAGCTGGTAACATGCTTTATTCCTTTTCTGTTGCCAAACTATGGAATTCTCTCCCAATAGCTATCAGAACATCCAGCAATATCTCCTACTTCAAAAAACTGCACCAACACTTCTCCACCCTTTGGCAATGCAGATGTCCTAATTCCCATCCATCTATAACCTGATTCCCACACCCTAAGTCATATTGACCATATGATTATTTTAATAGTGACTATTTTTTGTTGCCTAACCATCTGTCAAAAAATCAATTTAATTCTTCCCTGCACCATTTATGCTAGCTGTGACTCCTAGATTACCTTGTAAATATTTGTATATGACTGCTTATCACTAAAAATGTATAACAGTAAGTTTACTTGTTTAGTATGTACCCTTAAACTGGGTTATCTGTACATATTATATATGTATATCCTTTCTACTCTGTTGTTTGCTTAATATTGTTCCATTTTGCTAACACTGCTTATATGTACTATCAATTTTGAATGTTATATACCATTATACTAACTGCCTTGCAGAGTTTTCTCCCCAGGCCTCCACTGAAAATGGATTATTTCAGACCAGTTGACTTTCCTGGTAAATAAATGCCAATAAATAACAAATAATTAATGTTTGGAGAATAAAATCAGTAACTTGAAAACTGACAAATGTGAGATTACAAAACAATAATTATACTTGTGAAACATGGCAGAACAAGAGGATTTTGGAACTATTGGATTCTTGTGGACTTTGTTAAACATGTAGGGGACTCTAAAGTATATTCCCTACTTTATGTCATTAATCTTTTGATAGCTATTTTGGAGACAAGAAGAGGAGGGAAAAAGTTAACTGTAAGTAAAACAAATTTCTTTTTTTTCTTAATGGTACTATTTAAAGGTTGCATTACTTTCTTAGCAAGCTATGAAGTAAAGTTTTCTCAGTTTTTTAAATATAATGGGGATGCTAATATAAACAGGTGCTTTTGTTGTTTTTCTTTTTTCTTTTTATCCCTTCTTCTCTTTCTTTGTTCAGTTTTAAGAAATGTAGGGACTGCAATGTAAAAAGAAAGGAGAGAGGAAAGTTTGGGTTATGAGAGCATCACACAAAAAAGTGTGCTTTTTCTCATGCTTGCATAGGTAAATGTCTGGGTTAAGTCCCTTGGCTTTATCTAGTAACAAGTTTAATATAAAGCATGCAAATGAAAAAGAATATTGAATATTATAAGGTTTTTTTCTGGTAAACAATGTATCATCTGGTTTTCATGTCACCAGAATATAATCTGAAAAAGAGAAATGGAAAAGGTGTTTACTGAAGGCATTCAAGTGTTTTCACAGATGGGACAGTTATAAAGATAAGACAAAACCAGACATAACTGACTAAAAGCACAGGTTGTACCATGTGTCTTAACATGAATAACATTTATTTTTGCTTATTTTGAGCCTGTGGGTGTGGCTATCAGTTTAGAACTTTTGTTCTTATTAGGAAGGTAAAACTTCAGTATTTGAAGATATACATAGTTTTCTGTGTTAAGTTAATATGTTTTGGAGGGTATTGGGGAATTGTTTTTTGTTTGAGGGCTTTCAATAAAAAAAAAAAGTTTTTTAAGATGTGACATAGGGTCAAATAGATATGACAAGAAACAACTGCATAAAAGACCAACCTGCCAAACACTATATGTTTGTAACACAGAAGTTGGCACTATAAATTTAACAAAAAAAGCAGTCATACTTAAAAGGTGGTAATAATAACTATATAAGAAAATAATGCTTCCTGTAATGTCTCTAATCTGAATGGTCTCACAGATAAATACAAAAAAGAAAGTGTAACAAATTATATTTAAAAATGTAGAGTGCAAATAACTATGCTACAGGAGACAGACCTGGAAATAAATGAACATGTGACTTTGATAAAGAAAGGTTTTCAGGATGATTATTCAGCAGAATACCTGGGGCAAAGAAAAAAGAGGAGTACTTATATTAATTGCAAAAGGCGCTCCAATAGTAATAGAAGAGGAAAAAAGAATAATGGAAGATATATAGTACTAAAGGGCTACTGGTAAGGGAGGAGGATTACACTGGCATATATTTATATTCCACCTAAAACTGCTATAATGGAGCTTAAGAAAAATCTGGGAGAAATAGTTACATTTCAGCAAGGAATATTACATATACGTGGGGACTGAAATTTGGTTTGCAACAGTGAAGATGTGTCTGGGGGGGCACAGAAGGGAAAATATAACAAAGGAGGGTAGATATTTGAAGAAATTTATGAAAATGTTTGGCATATAAGATCTGAATTCAGTACTAGGAGTTCAGAGTGAATTTCTATATTATTCTCCAAGATACAAAAACTGGGCTAGGCTAGATAGAATTTATATCTCACAAGAACATGTGCATTTAATTGAAGGTCTTGAAATGCACCCAAAAACTATGTAAGATCATATGCCAGTAACAACTAAAATAAAAATGCAAGGTAATTAAATAAAAATGAGACACTACTGCTTTCACACCTATCTGTTGAAAAGAGAAGAATTTATGGAATGAGTTTTGGACATTATTCAGGAGCTATTAGAGAAGATAGAAATGTATTCTAAAAATATAGCAAGGGAGTCAGATAACATTAAAGTGGAGAATAAAACTATGGTGGAAATAAAGGAAAAGGAGATATAGTTAAGGAGTAACAAGTAACAAGAATTATTTAGATGACTGACAAATGTTAAAGTACTGCAAAAAGGGGGTATCCCACAGAACAAGATGGGGAGCAACTGCAGAATGCTAAACAGAAAATAAGGGATTACCTCAATAATAGGTATGAGTTTAGAAATATTTCTGTTAAGCAACTGTTTTTTAATAATAGCTCTAGAGCACAAACATTGTATCACAATGACTCAACAGAAAGTGAAAAGGCTAGCATCAAGCTTATAGAGCCTATAACAAGGAAGATAACAAGCAATCCTGTAGAAGTATTAGAAATAGTTCGGAAATGTTATTAATGTCTGTATAAAACAGAGAAATATGGAAATCAAGAAAAAGTACAAATGGTAATGTTTCTGAAAGAATTAAGTATGCCAAAGTTAGCGGTAGATGAAGCTCAATTACTAACATTAGGATAGGAGGAGATGAGATAAAAATGGTTATATTTAACCAGTCTACCAGAAGAAGTTTGGAAGCTAGGAGGGAAAACATTGATAACGATCTGTAAGATCTTGTTTAACAGTATTTTAAGAGGAGGAATAGCACCAACATCCTGGAAGAAAGCGGTGGTAGCTGTAATACAAACAGGAGAAGGATTTATCAGAACCAGCTTCATACGTGCCCATTTCAATACTAAACTATGATTATAAAGTTATGTCTATAATGGCTAAAAGAATGGCAAAAGCGATTAAAAATTGATGGATATGGATCAGTGTAGTTTTGTGGAGGGGAGGTAAACATTTGACAACATTATGAGAACACTGATGATCCAGAGGTAAGCAGAATGTAAGAAAATACCCCTGTTTTGGTGGGTCATGATGCAGAGAAAGCATTTGACAGAGTAGACTGGGACTTCATGAGCAAGCCAATGGAAGCAGTTGCTTTCCCTGATAAAATTATAAGGTTGTTTAGGATTATATAGGAGGGATTGGAGGCAAAAATTAAAGTGAGTGGGGTACTCTGTGATAATTTATGCTCAGGTAGAGGAACCAGGCAGGAGTGTCTGCATTCCCCTTTGATGTTTACATTATATTTAGAACCATTGGCTAAGAAAATAAGGGACTCAGAAATTCAAGGATATAATTTGTATGGTAGTCAGAAAACACTGGCTCTATTTGCAGATGATATTATTTTATCATGAAAAAACTGGAAAGGGACATTATAGTGTTGTGGAACATTTTAAGACGGTTTCATATCTTCTCGGGATACAAAATTAATGAAGCTAAAACAAAGACAGTAGCGGTAAATTATGCACCCACACACAAATTGGCCCAACAATATCCATATTTATGGGAACACGACTAAAATGAAGAATATGGGAACGTGACTAAAATTAAGTATTTAGGAGTATGGATTAGAAATTACTCCATTGTGGCAGCTAAGGGTATGTGGAAAGAGACTAAATAGAAGATAATACAAAAACTGAGAAACTGGAAGCTTTGTTATATGGATATGGATAGTAAGACACAAGCAGTTAAAATGTTTTTAGTCCCTTTAGTCTTATAAACAGGTCAGGTATATTTTTAAAAAGAGGAGACATTGTGGATAGCAGTTAAAAAAGAGCTGGAGGATTTTATCTGGGAGAGGAAGATGATAAGAGTCAAATGGGATAAACTGATTCTTCCAACAGAATAAGGCGAACTTGAATTACTTGATTTGAATGGGTAGTTTAGAGCAACACAGTTAAGGCTCTTATCCATAGCACAAGCAGAAAACTATGATTCAAAGTGTAAAGGGATGAGGATGATATAGGAGAGAAGCTCAAGAAACATGCAGAGACTGGAATTTTGGATGCAGATTCTTAAAGAGAATGACAATCATACAGCATATAATATTCATAAAGCAGTAGGGAGTATTTTAAGAAATAAGCCAGCATGGGAATGGAGAAAAGAGATTCTGCTGATAGAGATGCTTGCAATTAGGGATACAGAGAACAGGTAATATGAGGCTGGAATTTATTAGAGAAAACTGGCAAAGGATCTTAGGTATTGGGAGCAAATAACTGGAAAGGGAAAGGTAATAGAATGGGATGATGTCAAGAATTTATTTGGACTGCAGGTTAGGAATCACCTTCCCAATCAAGGATTGATATCAGAGTATAGGCAAAGAGAAAAAAATAGGGGGTTCATGAATGAAAAACCAGCACTGGTAGAGTTTTTAATAGAATCTACATAGAATGGAAGCTACCATTTAAAAAGGAATAATTAGTACAGCATATAAAATATTGCATGATAGCTATAGGAATCAGAAGAGCTTAAAAAGGATTGGGAAGTTAGACTGGATAAGCAATTCACAAAGAGACAATGGGGGCTGTATGCATACCTCTCACATATGCATCAAAGTCTAGAAGATTTAGGATGTTTGCCTGAAAGTGTTTACATTGGTATTTTTATACCCCAAGTAGACTCCAAAGAATTTTTCCTCAGGTGGATAGCAAATGTTGGAGGTGTGATGTGGAAGAAAGAGGTAATTGGGAACATATTTTTCAGACTGTAATGAGTTGGCAGACTTTAAAGTTTCTCTGCAGGCCATTCTGTCAGGGATACTGGGTGAGCAGATTGGGTTCACTGGAGAGATGATTTTTATGAGCTATGATACAGAATCAGAATTGCCTAGAAATAGTAAAGCCTTGCCGAATCTAATATGGTGTCTGCCAAAAAAGCAATTACTAGAAAATGGAAATCAAAGTCTAAACTGACTTCACTAGAAGTAGTGAATATATTAACAGAGGTAAAACAACTGAAATTAGGAGCTTTATAAAAGGGAGGTAGCAAACTACATAGGAAAAAATGGGAATTGTGGGAGTGGGACAATTTATGCTGAGGAGGAACGAGGATTAAAAGAAGGCAGGATTTGAATGAGTGCTATATAATACTTTCAACTACAGTTGTCTCAGTGGTGCCTATGATGCGTAATGTGTTCAACTAAAATGTGGTTTGTTTTTCATTTATATAAATATAAGATTATTAATTCATCACATATGGCATAGGCAAAGTTTTTTTTTGTTTAAAAAAACACGTTTATGCACTTTCTGAGTCACATGAATTCTTAACAGCCAATAAAATTTGTGACTTTTGAAATGCTCACTAAATAATCAGTAGTAGAATTTTATTTTGTATAATATTAAAGATGATGCTGAACACGCTTAATATTTAAAGGAACATTTATTATTAAGCAAACAATGTTTAAAATTTTATTTCAGCCAGGATATTTTCTGACATTCAAATTCAGGTTCCATTGCAATTCTTTGTTTTCAAAATGTAAAATTGCCATGCAAATCCAGTGTGTCCAATACAATAGAGAGTCGATTATCTGAACGTCGATTATCAGAAACATCAATTATCAGAACCAGCCTTCCAAAGATTTTGAGTAGGAAAAATCATAAAGTTCAATATGTAAACATTATACATATTTGCTTGAGCATGTTTTTTGAGCTTCTAGCCAGCTTGTGTGTAAAAAATATTCTATATTGTCCATTGGAATCGCTGAATGACTGAAAAGTGTATTCCTGCTGCAGAAAAAAACAATATTAGATGTTTTTTTTTATCTGGTTCAATTATATGTTTGATTATCCAAACACTTTGATTATCTGAACTACCCTAGGTCCCAATTAGTTCAGATAATCGACTCTCTACTGTACAAGGTAAACATTTTTTTAAATGAACTATATACTTGACTGTTTCCCCAGTGCCTTATGTTCAGCCTTTGTAAGGTTGTCTCTTTGGTTTTCCTAAAGTCTACTATTTAATATTCTTGCAATCTTTCCGGTATAAAAACAGTCACTGGCTATATTGACTGCATTTGTTGTTGAACAAATGCAACATACTGATGCTCTATTAATTCGCAAAGTAGGGGGCTATGACTTATATACCAGCATTGTTTATAGAATCTACAACTGTATGAACTCTTCATTTGTCTTAATTTCTTTAATATTAATTGATTGTTCAAGCATATTCATAAGACTTCTGTCTCCCTTATTAACAAACATGGGTTTCTCCGCTTTCTCTAAGGGTATTCCAGATGTTAGTGATAATTTATATAGTCTATCAAGAATCTAGGCTAACTTAGTTCACAACACAGCAATTACTATAACCACTCTGAGCTTGGGTATTTATATTTTCTGTAATACTCTGCACTCTCCACTTCATCTTGAATGCTGTCACTTTTCTGACCAGGCAGCCTCAGAAAGGCTTTTCCAGTCAACTGCCTTCTTTTTTTTGAATATTTTCAAATTATGTTCTTTTTTTTTTTTTGGAAATAAATGAAGAGTGTGGTTGTTAGCTTAAACATAAAGAAACATTGGGTAATTTATTCTTAGGGCTGAAATGTGACAAGACAAGGTAAGAATAATTAGTGAGGCAGGTGCATGGAGCAGATTCCTTTACATGCAGGATATGGAGTGAAACTATCTCAAAAATGATGACTGATTACCTTTGATGTTGTTCAAATAATTGAGTCAAGAACTGTCTTCACATTTTTCTCTATAAACCTTGAGATACATAAATGCTTCTGTTGTTTATCACTCCACACCTCTAAACCTCTTAATGCAAGAAATCCGGATAAAGCCTAAAAAAAATGGGGGGAGTGCAAAGGCACAAAATAGGGACATATTTTAAATATTTCTCTTATAAATTTAGAACATTGTCAGCATAATACGTTTTGTGTTACAAACATTAAATCCTTCAGAAACTGCATGCTAACTCAAATGTTTATCATTGTTTAGTGACTTCAATCCTCAGTTGCTAGAAAACCACACATTTTATAACAGACCAAAAATATAGCATTCTGTGAAAATCTGGACAGTTCAGAGTTATGTAATATCACTCCTTTTATAACCATATGCATATTAAGCTATTCTTTTCAGCTGCTGTACTGCTTCTGGCAAAGTCTGTGTGTCATTTTTTGTTGCCCTCATTTGAACTGACTTTGTCCTGTCTATGCTGTTGAAGGTAGGGACTACTGCTTAAATGCTCTAGATGAGATCTTGCTAGTTGTCAAGGAAAATCATCTTCTTGTTTTGTACTGGAGGTGCATTGTCATGTGTACCTTACTGTCCCATCAGCCTTATTTGCTGCTTTGTCACAATGCTTGTTTATTTATTTATTGATACAGTTATGCATTATTTATTTAGTAGACTCAGATTACTGGGAAAGTTTGACTGGCAAAGCCCTTTTTCATTTGAGACCCAGGAATAAAAGCTCCACATCACACAGTTTTTCACATGCATGCAGGAGGAGATAACAATAAAGCTATACTATCTAACACTGAGAATAAATAAAGCTATACTACATAACACTGAGGTTTAATAGCTGATCACCATATTAAATACACTCTACAAAGTGTTCACAGCATGCTTAAATCACATGTTTCTAAAGAGCAGTCATCAATTCTAAAGAGCATTAAGTATTATTTTAGTGTTTCTGTATATAATCACATTGAAATTCTAGCACACATACAGCAGGTGAGGTATATGTATGATTTATCCAACCAGTTATTCACTGAGACTTATAAACAAAAAACTGTAAGGATTTTATGATACTTGATTTGGTCACATAAAAGGAGACTTAGTAATGTTCCTTGTACAAGGGCAGGATCAGTATGATTTAATTGAGATTTTAAAATATAGATGGGAAATGATTGGAGTAAATAGGTTTGAGCTATAGGCATATGTGTGGACTGACAGAAAAGGTTTGACATTGTATTGACGTCCTAGTTTATGGTAATTTTTGGACTGTATATTGAATATGTTCATTGAATCTTAATCTATGTTTAGTTAATATACCCAGTAATTTATTTTGTACTAGTTCAGTTCTAGTATTATTGGATTATAATACTTTTAAGTCACAGTAGTGTGACTAATGAGTTGAAAGTGAAAATATTGTTAGCATAGTTTTCTTTGGCTTTAGGTATAGTTCATATTTCTAAAGCCATGGTTGCATAATTTGGGTAATCTGTTATGACCAGCATACAGCCTTTTATAGTTTAGTGCTGCTATTGAATCCTTTCCAGTCATTTATTATTTTTCTAGAGCAGTATTTTCCAAATGCATTTTTTTCAAATACTTCTTTTACACTAAATTTAAGTTGCCATATCTATGACTATTCCTCCAGGTATAACAAGTCTCGTTTCATCGTTTCACCCCTTCAGTTAGCAGGAAGTGGTCCCTTTTTTTCCACTATGGAAAGATTTACATAAAGCTACCACACTGGTGACTGAGGTTGGTTCCTTCATGCAGACACAACCTTACATAACTACACCTTGTGACAAAATGAGCATGACATGCTACGCTTTACTTAAAAGAAAATGTATGTGCACTGAGGTATGCAGATCCGGCCCTTAATTCAGGTTAGTTGAGGGTAGTGTCGTAGATAGTGGTATTCATCTTTGATGCACAGCAGTAGATATGCTTTCACTGCAGTGCAATATGTGTTCTGTATGTAGGTGATCTATGGCAGTTGAGGACTGAAGCACATTTTAAAGGTGGTAAGTGTGACATTGGCCTTGGAAATATCACATGCTCATCTGCAATCATCTCCATCTGTAGCCTTTTCATAGTAGCCACAGGCTCTTGAGCTGGGATTCCCTGAGAGGGTCAGAATAAGCACAGTTCCCAATATTCTGTCCACTGAAGAATGTCCTTTGAACAGAGGCACAAGAGATGGCACCACAAGAACCTGAAATGTTCAGAAGTAGAAGCAGATATCAAAAGGTTGTTCACTGTTCAAAGCAGTGATGTGGGGAGCAGCTTTAATGTATGGTGATGATGGTGCACAACTTCTTAAACTTTATTTAAAAATGTCCTTGTTAAAACTGAATCATGTAGGTTCATATGCTGTTGAATTCTGTGTTCATTACCATAAGTCTGTTCAGAAGGGTTGTCCTAATCATATCCCACTCTTCTTTGACAAAAATGCTTCCTTGTTTCTCCCCTGAGATATCCAGTTTATAACATCAGCTTGTATCCTGACTTAATTTCTAACCTGCTGTTGGGGTTCATTTAGGCTGGACTCAATACAAAGGGAGATGTCTTAATGTTGCTACCTTAAAGTAGTACAGCACTCACCTAACTACTCTGTGTGTGTGTTTATTGGGCAAAAGTTCTAGGGCCTGAGGTCATACTGCAGCTGTTGCCTGATAGTAAAAGTTGGGGAGATCAGATGTATTGCATAAGATCTATTCCATGTGACAGGAGTACTGATGCTTTACTCTCTATGTAATTTACCTAGTGGTATTTATGATGCTAATGAGGCACACAAATGTCAGTGCATCATGCCCTCATTTTCATCTGTTTGCATGCATGTTGGCTTGTGTTTATTTATCTGAGTTGGAAAACAGACAGGTCTGTATTTCTTACAGTCAGGTAGAGGCAATATTAAGGGTCCTATAATGCAGGCTAGCTGTATGAAGCCATGGCTATCTGCAGATAAAAGCAAATGGTATTGTAGTCAAGATACTCAACTCCTCAGTACTGGCACTCATGTTTCTGCCACAACTCTGGGTCAAAGAAAGCTACATGCCAGTACCACGTGTTATCCTGAGCATAGAGAAATTGCTTTTCATTGGCCACACAAGGCTACTGCAGAATCATACATGAAGTACTCCAGCAAGCAAGAGACATTTTAAACATGTTGCAGGCGGGCACGTTATTAAACAATATAGGGAAAGTCTACATCATCCTCGCCAACATCATAAAATCTGAATACCAATAGCTATCTAGCTGTATGTGTAAAGGGATAAAAAACAGAAGTGTGGTCTAAGTAACCCAATTTTGACTAGCAGCCCAGGTACTGGAGGAACTAGGAGATTAGAGGTGGGAATGAGTGACTGCCACTGACCAACCTTTCCCAGGAGGAGGGAAGTAGCTAAATTTCTGTACGCAGTGGTGTCACTTGGCAGAGGTAAGGTAGATGGAACCAGTGTGCAATAGACTGATGTGATCACTCTCTTCTGCTAAACAGCATTCTGTATTGTGACTAGAGACAGGCATGTGCCTGGAAGCACACTTGTAACAATGGGCAGTATTGCAGTCCCTGCTTTGGTAACAGGCTCATCAGACCATAAGAGGTGGTCGAGTTTGAAATGCACGCATAAAAAACACTGATGCTTCAGGGGTGATATCACCAGCTACTAGTACATATTCTCCAGCTTCAGAAGCAAGGTCTTTTACCATGGGTTTCTTTTTAACCAGAAGTGGATCTATTCCAGGAGGATAAGAAGGAAACTGGTCCAGGGCAAAGGGGTTTGAGCAGCACAAATGAAAAAGCTGTAGAAAGGAACCTTCAAAAATAAAACAGTCTGTATTAAAAAACATCCTGATGACCAGAGCCTGGATCCAGCTTTAAGCTCCTCTTCAATCATACCTCTGAAAGGCAGCTTTTAGTCTTTCATGGCAAACTGAGAGAACATTGCATCAGACAGAAGGGTAGAAGGTTAACATTTGGGAGCATTAAAATGTATTACTAGTTCATTCCTCAGACTCCACATCATCAGGATACATTAGTAATAGGTCTAATACAGCACCATTTAAACAAAAATGCAGCACAGTAGGCTCCATACCTCACAAATGAGCAGGATTCTATTCCAAACTCTTCCTCGCCCAGAGAAGAAAAAAAAATCATGAGTGTGCTTTCCCAGACATTTCAGAACTGCACAATTTCATTTTAACAAACAGGTCCAGATTTGCAGAGCATGTCAAAAGCTGTAAAGCCTTGGATTAGCACATATGCACTTCCATATTGCCAGTCTACATTTGGTTTGCTGACAGCCTTGAGAGTATCTGCAAAATGTTTAGATAGATCATTTGTACACACACCTGCGGAAACAACTCTAAACCATTTTCTTTAATCTGTCCAGCTGTCTTATTATGGCTTAAACAGAAAATGTAGCAACGTGATATGGATCACAGCATAACTTTTCTTGTCTCTGGAAATAACAGTACAACTACAAGAATTCAACTTTAATCCATTCACAGTCAAGTTCTTTCTAATGTGCTGTCCTTTGCTCAGTACAGATGAATGCCTTACACAGGACAAGATTTAGTAGGCCACAGGTTTCATGCAGTAAATAAAGCAAGACAATACTTCAAAAAGCATATCATCCTGCAGCCAAAGGTCCCTAGGTCAAGGCTGTGCATGAGAACACTTCAGTCCCTATTTAAGCATGTTTGGAAATGAGTGGAAAATGGATTTAAATGACCTAGAGACAGTCATAGACTTAAATGACCCAGAGACAGTTATTCCAAGAATTAACTCAATAAAGAGTTTCTTTGTTGGCAGAATCCTCACAGATTTGTAGTAGGGATGATGCTATTGGCTCTGTTTCTTCATCAGTTTTTAATATTTTTTTATCAGATTATGCATAAGGAACTTCAAAATTATATCAGTACAGGTTACTGGTCACTACAAGAAAGAACTCTTCACAATAGTGTAAGAGATAAGAGCAAACTGCAACAATCCCTGTAATCAACACTAGGTCAGTTCTGCCAGGTCAATACAGAATGGGAAGGGGACAAGGTTCTATCAGCAATGCAGAGAAGCAGTGTGTGTGTGTGTGTGTGTGTGTGTGTGTGTGTGTGTGTGTGTGTGTGTGTCTGTGTATGTATGTATATATATATATATATATATATATATATATATATATATATATATATATATATATATATATGGATTCCATACATTTGGTCGAATTGCACTTAGTCGAAAATGATTCCAGGCATTTCACTTGACTGAAAGCTCATTTGGTCGAAGTTCATTTGGTCAAAAATGGAATATAGCCCCTGCCCCACTGCAGTGCAACCCTGGAGTGAGACTATTAAACAAGGGGGCGTGTGGGGGGCATAGCCCCCCACATTATGCCAATAGTTTTTACTAAAGATATATATATATATCAATGCATTTCTAATGGATATACCTTCTTGTAATAGTGAATACATTAAAATTATGTGGGGGGATGTGCCCCCCACACCCCCCTTATTTAATATTCTCACTCCAGTGTTGCACTGCAGTGGGGCAGGGGGTTAAACTTTGGTGATTCGGTGTTTCCTGTTTTCGCAATTCTCATCTTGGGATTGGCGCGAGTGTTTACTTGCCCTGGTTAAACTTTGGTGATTGGGTGTTTCCTGTTTTCGCAATTCTCATCTCGGGATTGGCATCTTCATGATCTTGGGCTTTTGGGATATAGACGGTAACCTATATATATATATATATATATATATATATATATATATATATATATATGAGCTTTGGAAGCTCGAAGTTTCAAAACGTTGAATTTCATATGGTCGAGACCATAAGATCGAAGTTTTGAAACTTCAAACGGTTTAAATATTGATCACAGTTCAGCGAGCAACTGGAACTGTACAGTTCTTTTCACTGTAGTGTGCTCTCAGAGATGGTATATTTTATTAGCAGGGGATGTGGAGGTGAAGCCCCACATGTTGGAGGTAACGTAAAAAATGTTTTTTTTTTTTTTTTATGTAAGTTTAGAACTTTCCAAACTTCAGTGTTATAGTCTTGACCACATGAAGTTCAAAGTTTTGAAAGTTTAAGCTTCCAAAGTAGATCTGGGAACTGAGTTCTTTCATCAGAATGGAAATCTATTGAGCATGCCTGAAGCTGATTTAGTTGTTGTGCATCTGAGTGCAAAGATGGCAAGATCTGTTCCCAAATTCATCACCAAGAATTTGGAAGCTGCATATATCTAATTTTGTTAGTTCAGAAACCGATGCATCCCTTATTTCCAGTTTATTTAATTCAGAAAGTCCTTCCAAAAGCAAAACTGATTCTAATATTTCCAGACTGACCAAGGCAATCATGGCTTTCAATTCCTGTTCGGCTCAGCACTCATTTACCTATTTGGCTTCCACCTGGCAGAACATTGTAAAATTAGCAGCAAGGCAAAATTTTATCAAGCTTTAAGTCTCTCAGTCTCTTATCTTTGAGGAAGGAGTATTTGTAAAAGTGAGGTTCTGACATGAGAAGTATAACAATTCCTAAATGAAGCCTAGAGTAGTAATATGTGAAAAGTCACATATTAAAGAAGGGGAATAGAACTTGGGTTTGGGCAACAGCAGAAGGACTGGATGTTTTAGGTGTCCATTTCTCAGTGTTAAGCTACATCAGCCATTCCTTTGTAGTTATATTTGTGGATCCGCGGTGGTGGTGCTGCAGTAGCATTGTCACCTCACAGTAAGACACTGTCTGGTTCGATTCTCAGCTAGAGCATCTTCTGTGTGGAGACATATGTGAATGGGCGTACCTTCATTGAAGGTTGTGAGTCAGGGCTGGCAACTGCCAATCATTAGCGGATCGGAGTTCCGCTGTGGCGACCCCTAACCGGGAAAAGCCGAAAGACACAACATCAGCATATATTCCTACATTCCCTTCCATCCTTCCAGTACTGCTGAGTCACATCCAAATCCTGTAGCAATCCCAAGAACAGCAACCCACCATCCTCAGAGTTTTACTAGGCGATTAGGGAATGAAAGTAGATTTCCAGGCATTTCTTCCACATCACACACACTCTTGTGGAATGTTTAGGGTTTCTAATCAACTTAGCACATTTCTTTGGCTTGTGGAAGTAAACTGGACTACCGAGAGGAAATCCATACCAACACAGAAAGGACATGCAGATTCCAAAAAGAAGGATCCAAGCCAAGAACCAAACTATGGAATTTCTTTATTGCTCCTCACTGCACTTTCCTTCAGTCTTTGTTTCCTTAAAGAGGTTCTTTACTTAAGATGTCCAATAAGACAATGAGCATCACCCTTGCACTTGAATAATCTGCCAGAAATGTTAGCTTTGTCTCTAGCCGAACTAACAGATTCACTCCACTTAATTATCTTCCTGCAAAGCTCTTGATGCCACTCACTGAGATAATTTCTTAATTTCATGTAGCTGCAATGCGCAAAGACCTTTGTAGTATTTCACAGTGACAATGTGTCACTAACACTAATCCTTTAATATCAGCTGTCTCCTTAAACCAGTTATTTCAAATACCAGTATTTTAACCTGAATACCATAATACTGGTGGCTGTCTGTTAAACACCCTGGATATTAGTAGAGAATTAAGATACTATCCCTGAAAGGCAGATTCTATCAGCAAGTCTAATAAAGCATTTACCTTTTAAAAAACTGAAGACAAGCTAGCCTATTACAAAACAAACACTATCAAAGTTGCTGGTCCACTATATTGTGTTTTGTGATAAATGCAACAAAACAGTACAAGGGCCTGGTGAAGCTCCTTCTCCATGAGGTACATCTAGGTCTGCAGCAATATTTAGAAATTTCCACTCAGGACATGTTTACAGACAGTACTTTGGACTACTTTCCTAAGCATTGCATACCATTCTAAGGGTAGGGTAAGCATTAGCACACATAACTCACAGGGAGTCCTGTAACTCTCCATTTGACAGGTGTTGCCTTTTGCTGTTCATATTTCTACCCAGATGCTATATTTAATGTTCATCATCCTACTTGGAATAAGACAGTAAGGTTATATGAGGACATTTCCATAAAACTAGACCTACATGAAGAGATCACTATAGCAGTAAAGCCACCCTCATGCTTCTCCATGTTAAGTGTAACCTTTTCTGTTACTAGTAGTCTCTTACTATTGATAATTACACTGTTCTTGCATATAGAATATAGTTTACAAGTTTGATTTGCACAATATATACTATTTTATTTTTGTATAACTAAGCTCTGTGCCACAAACAAATGACACTTCAGAGGTTTCTTGCATCGGAGGACTGAATAGGGAGTACAGTAATGCTACTTAAAAAAATTGTGTCTGAATGTCAGTACTATAATATATTTGAAAACAGCAATTTCTTACAGAAAGACAATTGCTGTGAGCCAAACAACTGAACCAATGCATCTTTGCTGAGAGTATAACAGAAATGTTAAAATTTACTGCTATAGTGACCTTTCTTCAAAGATTTAATGACTTGATACATGCAGCTACACATATGTATATAGACTGATATATTGTTAGATATTTTAGAAAGAAGTTCCAATTCAAGATGGCACAAAATGCTGCAAAAATTTCTTTCTGAAGATACCAGAGTATTACTGAAGTATTAGTTTACAGTAAATCAGTCATATGCATAAACTAGACGTATTAACTTATCTAATTGTTTTATTTTTTTTTTCTTTGTGCAGCTTTATCTGTGGAGAAAGGCCAAAACAAATTATATGCAGATATGGTAAGCCTGGTTAAAATGTATTAAAAAAAAATCTTGAGCTCAGAAGCAAACCGAAACATTTTTAAATTTGAGACTTTCATAATTTTACTGCAGATAAGTTGCCCACCAGTAGACTCAATTTTCATACTTGCATTTGCTGTTATGTGGTATTTATAACAGGGTATTGTCCCTGCCTACTATGACTAGTCTTGTGTGCTTGACTGATGCCTCACTGAATACCATTACATCTCCACAAAATAAGAACAGTAAACCAAGTAATTGCACCAGGGAAAAAGAAACCACGATAAAATACGAAAGTTAGAGTTTTATTGAATGTTAAGCGCTTTCTTCCCCACACAAAGGGACTTCCTCAGAACTCCTTTTTCCCTGGTACCATCACATCTCCACCCATTTAGCACAACTTTCCTGGATTTTTATGGTTAGCATTGATTTTCTTGCCCAAGGCTGTTTCCCACTTGGACTACTGCATGTCAGTCTGCTAAACTGTTTCTATCACTCGAATATCAGAGGGAAAATATCATACTGATAAATTCAGCATTCATTTTCTGAAATGTTATCTACAGGGGAACTACTTTAAAGCTGACACAGCTCTGTGAATTACTTATACATAAGTTGTGTATAAAATGCACATATGTACTGGGAGACTTTGGATGCAGCCTGTACTGTTTGCTTACACATCAAAGTGATTGATTTGGAGAATTTGCATTTGTTTCTATTACATTTATTGATGTGATAACTGAGTAATTAGGCAGATCCTAACAAACAAACAAACCATTTATAGCCATGATCCAGGCTAGAATGCCAAAAAAATTCCAAGAAAGACTTCAATTTGTAAACAAAAAAAAACTTGTAAATCATATCTCCAAGCATATTAGATTTTCAGCACACAAGTATACACCTGTGAATTCATGTGTGTCCTAGAATTATGCACAGTATTTCAACAGGAATGTATTTGCACAAAACACAACATGGAACATAAGTGCTGCAATATGTTTATCTGTTATGCACTACTCAGATACCACATGCCACTAACTGGGAATGGGGTTAAATTGTTTAAATCATCCTGAATCATGTAACTGAAAACTTCATGGCGCAGTGTTATTTATATTTTTAGACAGCTTATTCTAGAACTTCATGTTAACAGTTATGGGCTCTCACATCTGGCTGATTTTCTGTGTTTTTTGGTCTTTCACTTTAATTGACATTGGAGATATTAGCATGACCTAGCTGCTTTTGCCAAACCCATTTTGTGCCTGCAGTGTGGTTTTACACATACCTTGTATGTACCTGCACTGCTATCTAGTCTATATGATTTTTGCACCCTATCTTCCCTTTGTATTCTGAATGTTTTGCTCTAGCCTTCGTTTGGAAGTATTCCACATCAAGGATACTCCTCATTTCTTCCCCAAGATGGATGAGTAAGTGTCAGTTAGTTCCTCCTACCACTCCTGTCATCTTACCTGTGCCCTGATTCAAACCTAGACCACATGTGGGTACAGTCAGGGGTAAAAACCTGTATACCAGTAGGACATGCTAACTTATGTCAGACCCTTGGAACATAGAAAGTGTGGCAAGTCTTATTAAAAACTAGTAAGGTAGTATGATGGTCAGAATGTATAAAAGCAGTTGAATTTGCACCCAGTTCTGTGGCAGTGAAGGATAAAGTCCTGTTCAAGCTGGGGTAACAAGAGTACAATTAGTGGCTCAGGTGCCATAGGAGATGCCTCAGGAGCATGAAAATGAGCGGCTACTGCTGGCTCATATATCCTAGAAGAGAAAGGCAGCTCTGCTTTACCACAATGGTGACATCTAGTGGGAGTTCCAGCATGCAGACCTTGCTTTGTTAAAGTACACAGGAGAACTCTGCATGCCAAGGCATACCTCAACTGAGGACAGAGCAACAGCAAATCTCAGAGAAGCTGCTGTGGGGGGGGGGGGTGCTCCCATGGACTGAAGGTAGACAACCCCACAAGACCAGCAAGATGACCTGCTCTCTACCACTTGACTTATTACAAGGGAAAGGAGGGATGATGGGGATTCCTAGGCATGAATGAATGGGACACAAGGATCTCCTCTTGCCTGGGAATATCTTGCTCCAATTCTCCTAAAATGAATAATTGTGTGGAGGTAGAGCAGCTATCAGATAAGGTCCTGGAGAAGAAAAAAAGGCAGCTGAATTTATCATTGGATCATAGGAGAATACTAGGCTAATGTTCCAAAAAGACCTTTTTAAGCCTAGCCATACTCACAAGAAATATTCGAAAAGCATTTTGTAAGAGTCTACAGACTTAGGCATGAGTGGTCAAGCATTTAAAACCTTTCTCTCTCTAACACAGACATATAGTGCTAGACCCAGGGTACATTTACAATTCCCAATCCACGAATCCAAGTTTGATTTAGAATACATGCGGGAAAGAATTTGGCTTCATATAGATGTAATATCTGTTCCAGAGAAGGGGTAGCTTCTGAGACACATACCTGTCCCTTCAGCATGACCTATTTATGTTGCAGGCATGGTTTAGATCCCTGAATTGAGTGTTATTGATGCTATTTGTTTTCCAGATGTGCAACTGTTTCATTAATGCTTTATCAGAGGATGCTCTGCTGGTTAGGAATACATCAGCTTTCATCAGTCTATAGGAGACTGAGTACAAGGATAATGCTTTCAGGGTGTCCACATAGGGCTCGTTTTCTAAACCATGTTTTCTTTTTGTGAGGATCTACTATGGGCACTCCAGTTGCTGCATATGCTTGCTCAGGTGCATGCTGAAGGGGCTACTATACTCAATAATTGGCATGTGAGAACAGAGTACAACAGACCAATGACATATTTCATCTTTGGTCCTGAAAAAAAAACAAAAAAAATATCTCTTGTTTTCCCGCCTTACTAAGCTAGAATAGTCCAGTTTCAGAGCTTGCTGATCCCTGGGCTTTGTTTGCAGTTCCTGTTACTGAATCTTTACCTAATTTGGAACAGAGGAAGTTCCCTTGCTTACCAGTGGGAGTGGGAAGCATTGAGCTGCCTGTTGGTCCAGTTTTGTGAGGTTTCAGCCAGCAACTTGTAGTTTATTGGTCGTTTTGGGCCAGTTCCTAGCTTCTTTCAGCCCCCTGATATAAAACGCAGCTAAGCAGCTTGTGATTTAGCGCGGAGCTGCTACCGTTGCACACTAGGGCAGCGCGGTTAAGCAGATTTAAACTATTAGGGCTACCTAAATTCCACTCTTCAAATTTTCCCTTAAAGCTACCTTCCTCGAACTATACTACTGATCTAATCAGCGTATCCTATAACTAAAAAGATCATCTCTTCTTGACTCCAAGTAGACTATTCTCTATCTGTTAAGCCTAGCACTTGCTCCTACAGTACTTATTACCTTGATATGGTGCTCTTGTCATAGATAGTACCCCAAAAAGGCAACCCCACCATTTCTCGGTCATCCACGTCCCCCGGAATATTCTTTAAAGTTTTTTTTTTGTCTATTCCTTCTAGCATGTCGAGGGATCAGTTGCTAGTGTCCTCTCCTGCTCAGCTGGTGAACCTGGGAATATTGAGGCAATGTTACAATTGCCTCATGTACACAGACAACCCTCTCCTCCTCCCACAAAACACAAATACATGCGAGAGATGCAACTATACAGCCAAACTGGAGGCTGAGCTCTCTCAACATAGGACTGGCAAGACCAGTCAGGAGGAGAAGGTTACCACACACACTATAGACCCAGTCTCACATAGTACCATCACAACCTCAAATCATACACATAAACACACAAAGACATACTCGAGGCTCTGATCAAAAATCTACCAAAACAGCAGAGGCCACCAAAGCAGACACCCAAACAACCACCACCTCAGAACACATCACCTGCAACACATAGACCTCACAGTCAGAGTGTCAAACAGTCACAGCCCTTAAGGCCAAACAAAATGCCAGACACACTAGTCATTGGTGACTCCATAGTCAGACACACTGACGCCCCGCTCACCAGACTGAGTAAGGAGAAGGTCACAGTAAGCTGCCTGTCGGGCGCTAGAATCCGCCACATAACGCAAGCACTCAGGTCTCTCAACAGCAGGTACAAATACGACTCAGTCATTGTCCACGCTGGTGTAAGGGACCGGAGACGTACCTCCTTGGACTACATGAAAAGAGACATCGAGGAGCTCTCTGATTATGTAGCCCAGGCAGGTATGACCCTGACCTTGAGCAGTATCCTACCTTCACCAAGAATGATGCCACAATACAGAGATAAGATGATCAGCTTTAACAATTGGCTTAAACACTGGTGTCATTCAAAGGGATCCAGTGTCTGTCTGCCTGGGATGACATGCTGGACAAGCCACGCTGCTTACAAGGGACGGCTTGCACCTGTCACCCTGGGATTCGGATATTGGCAAAGGCTCTTGCCACCCCATAGTGCCTTTTTAGGCAAGGATCAAATTCTAAACCTACCACCCTAGAACACAAAAAGGAAAAAAACTAAGGGTAATGCTGCTCAATGCCAGAAGTCTGAATCTCAAAATGCACGCACTCGAGGCCCTTCTCAGTATGGAGAACATCGATGTCTGTGCTGTGACAGAAACCTGGTTCAAGGCTCCTGAGAGCACCCCAGCACTATCAGGTTTTACCTCATATCATGCGTTCCGCCCCAAAATCCGGACAATACCAAGAAAGGAAGGGGTGTATCCATATTCATCAAGGACTCCCACACCTCAAGACTGGTTGCAACGCACGATGCATCGGAGACCATCCAGGTGCAATTAACCATAGGCAAGACTGCTCTGCAAATTGTAGCATGTTACAGGCCACCCTCACAAACTCAGGAACCTCACATGGCCTTCCTGAAAACACTAGAGGGATAAATGTATCACCAAACACCATCATACTAGGTGACTTCAACTACCCTAATATAGACTGGGAACACTACTCAAGCCCAAACACCCTAGCCCAAAAGTTCCTGGAATTCATAAACTCAAATGCCATGGAACAACTAGTTACCATCCCCACAAGAGGAGATAACATACTTGACCTCATCATCACGAACATGGGACAATGTTCAACACCGAAGTATACCCCTCACTGGTGAGATCAGATCACAAACTAATCTCGCTGGAGGTCCTCATCCCACCCCACCTGAAATAAAAAGACCACAGTAAAGAACTTCTCGAATCCGACTTCACACTTCTAAAGACTAGTGTGGTCTCCTTTAAGGCCCAGGCAGTAGGAAAACAGTACACATGCCGCTGAATCACTTACAAATGCCTTCTACCAGCACCTGCAGGACTGCATGGATAAGGCAATCCCAAGCAAAACAAAGACTCTTTGTACCAAAGGCAAGCGTCCAGTCTGGTGGACCCCAGCCATAAACAAACTCTACAACAAAAGGAGGAAGCTACTACAAGATAGAGCAAAATCCTTAAAAGGTAAGACACCCTTGATCACTATAAGTAAAAAACTAAGAGCTCTCATAAAATCATTCAAAGCAAATTTTGACAGAAAAATAGCTAAAGACTCAAGAGACAATCATAAGGCCTTCTTTAGCTATGTTAGAAACCTGGGAGGAAACTCCCAGATATGCTCAGAACTAGTTCAAAATGATGTGAAGATTACTGATCCTACGGACATTGCCAACATACTGGCTGACAGGTTCAGTGCAAACTTCCCCCCTCCCCCAAAGGAGATATCTATACCAAATGATTGCAGCCCCCAAACATCTCCAACGCCCAAGTGAGAACTGCTCCTCCAGCAAAAAAAACACAGCATCAATGGGACCTGATGGTGTCCCGGCTGTGTGCTCCACGAACTCAAGGAATTAAACCCACAGCTAGGACAGCTGTTTAATCAGAGCCTTACCTCTGGATACGCACCCAGGAGTGGCGCACTGCAACTGTGGTCCCACTTCACAAAGGCGGTGCCTCCACCGACCCTGGAAATTACCGCCCATTAGCTTGACAAGCCTTATCTGCAAAGCCATGGAGAGGATCATAATGGACCTCATAAATAAAGACATAGGGAATTTGCAGACTTTGGATCCAACCCAGTTTGGCTTTGTCAAAGGCAGATCATGCCTTTTAAACTTGGTTGACTTTTTTGAAACAGTCACCAAAGCCATTGATGAGGGAAAGGCAGTCCATACAGCCTACCTCGATCTGGCGAAGGCCTTGATACAATACCCCACTCGGGTATCATTGAAAAACTCATCAGCTTAAATATTAACCCATACATCACAAGATGGGTTGCAAACTGGCTGAGTGACAGAACCCACAGGGTCAGAGTTGCTGGAGCCATGTCAGACTCAAAGCCTGTCACAAGTGGTGTCCCACAGGGCTCAGTCCTAGGCCCACTCTTGTTTGGCATCTACTTCTCCGAAGTACAAGCAAACACAGGAGGGTTATGGCTGACAAAGTTTGCAGATGACTGCAAACTGGGCGCCATAGTAGAAAACACATCTGACACAGATATCCTTCAGAAGGGTCTCACAGAAACGGATAACTGGTGCCAGAGCCATGGCCTAAAGTTAAATGCCAAAAAATGCATAGTCATACCCTTCGGGAAAAACAAGGTTACCCCTAGCTACCAAATAGGTGGCAATCCACTGAGCACAGAAGACGTTATCAGGGACCTGGGGACCCAGGTTGATAGTAGTCTGTCATTCGACACCCATGTAGCTAAAGTAGTTAGGAAGACCTTCTACATTGCCCACCTTGTCATGAAGGGATTCTCATCTAGATCAAGGGAGGTCATTGTCTCCCTCTACTCATCACTCATCAGACCAATGATTGAGTACAATGCCCCATTCGGAATGTATCTGACCCGACACTTGCAGCAGCTGGAGAGGCCACAAAAGTTCCTCACCAAAAGGATAAAGGGTCTCAAAATCTGTCCTATGCTGCCCGACTGAAAGAACTCCAGCTCTATTCAGTCGCTTATCGCTGCCTGTGAGCTGACGTTTGCCTAACATACAAGGCCATGTCATACCCAGATTTGATGAATGTGCATAACCTCAAAAATCTACATCCATCAGCGCCACAAGGGCGGGAGACTTAAACCTCGACACGGCTATTAATAGGGCATGCTCGAGGGATAGATTCATCACCCAAAGACTCCCTATGCTGTGGAACAAAATCCCGGTATATGTGAGGCAGAGCACCTCGCTGGCCTTGTTCAAGAGAAATCTTGACCAATGGATGGGAGATCGCAGATATACCCCAGGGATTACCTCAGTGTCACTGCTCGACAGAGGCACAGCAAAATAATGGGTATAGTTCCCCATACTAAAGGGGTGGCGTAAGCCACAAAACTATGGGCTAGGCTTGTAAATGCCCTCGGGCAGATAGCCTAGTATGAACCTATGAACCTATGAACCTATACCCTTGCATATAAGTTGTGCAACATAGAATAATTTTCTTACTACTGTAGATGCATAATGGTCAAAAGACTGTCTACATGTGTTCCCAAATCCCTGACAACTAGGTCTAAGGTGTATTATAAATATAGTAATTTGAGGGGTGGCCATCTTATCAAAAGATACTGTTATGCACTTCTTGGAACTGAGTTTAAGACCATGCCTCTGGCACCAGTTTTTACTTTGTGCCAGGCTTTCATAGAAGGTATCTGTGTCTTGGGGAGATTTAGCGACTGCACCTAGTTTGCAATTGTCTGTGAACATGGTCAGCCAAAGGCCTCTGACACTATCCTTGACGTCAGAGAAGTAGATGCCAAACAGGAATGGTCACAGCACTGAGCTAATGACGGGCCTTTTTGTGGTGGCAGACTCCCCTTATCCTAACTTCTTGGGTTCTGTTTGTGAGCCAGTGGCTACCCATCAGGTGAATTAGGGATCAGTACCAAACTCAGTGAGCTTGTTTCCAATACCTGAGTGGTTTACTGTGCTTAATGCTTTGGTACGTCAAGGCAGGCAGCATGGATCACCTTGCCATCATCCACCACCTGATGACCTTTCTGAAGAAGTCCCTCAGGTTGAGTAGACATGACCTGCCCTTGATGAAACCAAACTGAGTTGGATCTATTGTCTGTAGGCTTCCGATGTCATAGTTTAATGTATTCTTCATTATTCTTTCTATGGCTTTACATGTTAGACTAATCGGGCTTAAGGGTCAGTCGTTCCCTGGGTCCATGGATGGCTTTGCTGTTGTACAGTAGAATAACTGTTGCAGTCCTCCATTCATTCACCACAAAGTCTGTTTGGAGGCTGTGGTTAAATACTGATTCTAGTGTCCCAGATAGTTCATGGTTCATGCTATTAAGCAGATATCCTGGGATATAATTGGTACCCATCAATGGCATGCTCTAGGCCTTGGAGAGTGTCTTGAGGATCTGTTCCCTAGTCATAGTTGAGGGATTTATGGTTGTGAGTATTTCCTGAGCTGTGTCTGTAGGGGAGGGGTGGAATAAATCTGGAGCTACATTCACTGGCCATCAGATTTGCTAGCTCTTCCAATTCAGTACAGTTGGCTCCCATTACAATTAATTGAGTACATTGTTGTGTAGTGCCTTTGAGATTGCAGACAGAGCTGAAGAGAGCTTTGTGATTATTCTTGGTCTTGGAGGATTTTTTATCTCAAATTTTGCTTTGGTAGAATTGATAAGCCCCATAAGTCACTTGTTTAGATTGATGGGGGAGTTTTATCTTTGCTACTCCTAATTTTCATCATAATTTTCTTATTTTGTTGTACAACCTACTGATGTTTGAATTTCATAAAGATGACTTGTTTTTTGAGTTAGTCCTGCATTTGTTATGGGTGGGCACAGTTGTCTCTATTCATCTGTTAATTTGATTATACACACCTTCCATGAACAACTCTGCATAGGCAGCAGTGTTCACAGGCTTTGGGGGGCTTGGAATTTTTGCCAAGGTGTCACTTAATAGTAGGAAGTTTGCCTTAGAATAATTCCTGAAAGTTTCAGGGTTACCTGGGGTACTGGGTATTATTTTTATTTCAAAGGAGACAGCTTTCTGGTCTGACCTGACTAGTTAGGACAATGCATTAGAAATGATGCAATGTTCTCCCATGTTTGTGAGGACCAAGTCAAGGATGTTTGAAACCTTAGGGGGCATATGGACTAGTTAGTCTAGGGTATTCATGTTTACAAAGTCATGCTTCCCAAGTATATAATGGGGTAGTTAAAGTCACCCCTGAATGTTGGGTTGAAAGGGAAGAGTTCCCAGTACATGTGTTATGGGTTTCCTGGATCATGGAGGTGGACCTATAGGTTGCAAGGATATAGCATTGATCTTTATTTATGGTAATTTGGACATGGAGAAGCTCAAGTGCATCATACTGATTGACCAGCCTTGAGGGGTGTATGTTTATGATGTAAATTGAGACATCTCCACCTTTCATCCCATCCTGTGAAGTAGGTAGTGTAAATGTATGGAAGACACTGTGGCCCTGCACTGCCAAGGTACTCTCTGTGGCTTTAAACCAACTCTCAGTAATTGCACAAATGTCTAAATTCACCAGGATGAGAACATTCTGCAGGTGGTGGAGTTTCTTGTCTACACTCCTGGCATTGAGCAGTAACACCTTTAGATGCTCTTGTACTGGTTTTTGCTATGTCAAAGATTTATCAGATTAAAAATAACTAGAAAGGGAGGACAAGGTTTTAGCCAGTAATCAAAGCCTAAAGGGGAATATGTGCAGATCATCTCTGGCAAAGCAGTGTGATCTGTCTACCATATCCTCCCAGGTTGACAAATATTTTACCCCTTTGAATGATACCGAAGACTAACGCAATTGTTAAAGTTGATTATCTTCTGTTATATTCTACCATTATCCTTGCAGAAGGTAAGAATGTTGTTCAATGCTAGGCTTGTACCAGCCTGGGATGCATAATTAAAAAGCTCCATCATTTCCCCTTCATAAAGTCCAGAGAGGAACATCTCAAACCATTTACACCCAAGACTATGACTAAGTCACACTGGTACTTATGGTTCAAGGACCCAAGTGCATCTGTGATCTGTCAGATCCTGGCCCCTGACAGGCAAAGGACCATGAGTATGGTTAGTGGAACATCTGTGTGTCTCACAATGGAGTCTCCTACACCCAAAATATTGGGATGTGTGGTTGTTTGCCTTATGGGCTTAGAGGTTGAGATGGCATGAGATTTGATGTGGTGTGTGTTGCTTTACTAGAGTACTTTTGAGATTGCTGAGGATATTTTCTGTGGGTGCAACATCTGAGAGGTCTTTGTGTTTTAGGAGGATTACAGTTTAGAGCCTCAGCCTGCGTGTGTGTATGTGTGGTACAAACTACTTCTGGTGTGGGCAGTGTGTGTGTGTTTGACAACCTGCCTGGTACTATAAGTGCTTGTATATGAAAGTCTTGCTTCCAGTGATATTGTGTAACTATATCTTTCACACCATATCATTTTTTAAGGATTAGGTGATTGTCAGTTAACAAGCCATGGTGTTACAGCGGTAGCATTGTTGCCTCACAGCAAGAGGTTCTCCTGTTCGATTCTCGGCTGGAGTACCTTCTGTTTTGAGTCTGCATGTCCTCCCCGTGGTAGAATGGCCTCCGAAAGACATGCATGAATGGGCGTGCCTTCGCTGAAGGTTGGGCATTGGGTTGGCAACTTGGCACCATAAAAATTGACTGCCAATCATTAGTGGACCGGAGTTCCACTGTGGCACCCCTAACCGGGAAAAGTCGAAAAGAAACAACAAAAAAAAAAACAAGGCTATTGTCAGTTAACATGGGACAATTGCTACATTGCCTCATTACACCCATAGCCACCTTCATAACTGATGAGAGAGTAGAAAAGTGAATATACGTACATAGGTTCAGATCATTATTAGGTGATCACTACAGGATGATACAGCAGGGGTCTAGATTTGGCTGTCTTGAGTGCTGCATGAATATAGACTTCTATCAAGACTACCTAAGACTATACTTGTGGGCCGGTGGTCCTCAACATGCAAAGTAGTTAGTCTATGCACAGCCAAGACCTAGAGGATTTTAAGTAGTTTTATAGGAAAATTTTCATTTCTAAGTGCTTGCATTTATACAGGGTAGTGCTAACCACTGCTGTACTATGAGCAGCATCATGCTAATGAGACCACTTTATAAAAACAGAGAAACTGATTAAAATAAATTGCCCCCCTGCATAATTCATTTGGCAGTGGTTTTACACCTGATGCCCTTCCTGACACAACCCTCCCCATTTATCCAGGCTTGGGACCGGCACAAAGAAATGCACTGGCTTGTGCATCCCCAGGGGCTAAAACAGAATATATGTGTGTAAATGAGAGGGAGGGTAGAGGAATGGTGAGGATGCAGGGAGTAGAGTTGGTAAAGGTGGGTGAGTTTAAGTACTTGGGATCAACAGTTCAGAGTAATGGTGAGTGTAGAAGAGAGGTGAAGAAGAGAGTACAGGCAGGGTGGAATGGGTGGAGAAGAGTGTCAGGAGTGATTTGTGACAGACAGGTACCAGCAAGAGTGAAAGGGAAAGTCTACAAGAAGGTAGTGAGACCAGATATGGTATATGGGTTGGAGACAGTGGCATTGACAAAAAGGCAGGAGTCAGAGCTGGATGTGGCAGAGTTAAAGATGTTAAGATTTGCACTGAGTGTGACTAGGATGGACAGGATTAGGAATCAGTATATTAGTGGGTCAGCTCAGGTTGGTCAGTTTGGAGACAAAGCAAGAGAGGCGAGACTGCGTTGGTTTGGATATGTGCTGAGGAGGGATGCTGAGTATATTGGGAAAAGGATGCTAAGGATGGAGCTGCCAGGTATGAGGAAAAGAGGAAGGCCTAAGATAAGGTTTATGGATGTGGTGAGAGGACATGCAAGTGGCTGGTGTGAAAGAGCATAATGCAGAGGACAGGAAGAAATGGAAATAGATGATCTGCTGTGACGACCCCTAATGGGAACAGCCGAAAGAAGATGATGATGTCTGAAGTGATTCCCAAGCTCATACTGAGCTCAGGCTACTCTCTACTGTCATCGAAGTGCAGTCTAAACCCTTCTTAATATAAAATCACAAAGAGAAGAAGAAAGTTCAAAAGGAAACAGTTTTCAAAAACTAAATCAAGCACATGGAGTGCCCACAAAATTTACAAATCAGCAAACAGATATAGCCAATTACAAAGACAACTCTAAGCTGACTTGCTAAGTACAAAGGCACATTAAAATGATTTAAAGTGCAAAGACACAGGAAATAAATGCAAAAAAATATAATACTAGCACTGTTAGAAGTAGCTGAAAAGTGCAATTGATCATGTGTCTGTGTATGTATGTATGTTTGTATGTGGACGCATGCTTCTCATACAGCATATTTACTCTTAAAACAGTATAAATGCCTTACTCACTGATATGTTTTGTTCAAGGTCATCGGATGAAAAAAGTGACGAGACATGTTTTTGTCAAGGTTACTGGATGAAAAAAGGAACAAGACAAGAAGGCTACTGGATGAAGGAATGGACCAGACAGGTGAACCAATAGATTAGGAAGATCCTGATTTGGTAAGTATTTAGTATTAGTAGAATATATGACTTTAGCTAAGACAGGATGCAGCCTTGGGGACTGGAAATAGGGTAAGATGAATAGATTGCGGATTGTCTTCTACACTTGTATTTCTGCTGTTTTATTCAGCATTCTGGAACACAACTTTCCTCAAAGTGTTGCTTGTTATATAATGCATGTACAAAGCTCAGTTATTTTATAAGGTATTGTTCATTTGAAGTACTAGTAAGGCATTGAGAAACTGTGGTCCTTATGCTTTCTTCTACTAGTAAACTGAACAATTTAAACAGTATAATTTCTAGAGAGGTTCCAGTTAGCTGTTGTTGAAGTCCATTAACTGTTCTACAAAATCCAGTCTTTTGTATGAAGATGCAGTCACCTTCTTCACACCTTTTGCTTAGGATTCTAATATGTACACACACTTACTGTCTTGGTGCTGCTTAAATCTCAGTGGCTTGTTTAATGTCATCCAGCAAGAGATAATAGTGCAGTGGTCTACATGGCCTATGCAACTGCTTTTGTCCATGTCTCTGTGAAATACATTTGCAGTTGTCTTGCAGTGCACCGGGTTCTACTTTTATCAGGATGCCCTTAATGAAACTTTAAGTGGCAGGAAAGACGTCTCAGTCAAAATACCATACTTGCTGTTCAGTGATGTAGTCATCTTCACCTTCCTTAATACCATTCAGGATACAATGAAAGTTGAAGCTGGACCTATCTACACTGACTTCTTTAAAGCCTCTTATATGGTTCAACTCCTAAAGTTTTCTGTGTCTTCTATCATCTCATATAACACTCTGGGATAGATTTCCTTCTCGTGTGTTAGCAAGGGGTGCAAATGGGGACACCAGATCACATTTAAAGGAGTATAGATACAAACAGGCCCCTTCCTGGATCATCTTTTGTCTGTCATATTCCTAAGTAACCTACCTCGTACATAATACAGAGATTACTCCTTTCCTATCTTCACAATCTGCTCTTTTTGTGATATTTACCATGCAAGACTGGTTTTGTGGCAGTGGCCTTGTCAGTTAGAAAATAAAATGCTATCTTGTGACCCAAAGTTGGCAATAACAAAACTTGACACCATCGCCCTGTCTGGCAAAGTATTCAAACTGTTCTTTTATAGAGGTGCATCTGCTGTCTGACTCTTCCATTTCATAGGGTCCACATAAACCACTTAGAAAACTAAAGGACAACTACAGGATAAAAGGGGGACACCAAACCACATCCACAAGAATATAGATGTGAACGGGATCCTCTTTTCTCTGTTGTATCCCTAAGAAACCTAACTCATGCCTACAGATGGTGTGGGTTGCTCAGAACTGTTAACATTATAATACAGAGCTCACACTTTTCCTGCCCTCATGGTCTGCTCTTTTTATTATAGATATATTTACCACCTAAGACTGGTTTCTTGCTTGTTGCCTTATCAGTCAGAAAATAAAATGCTGTTTTCTAGGTCACAATAGGAAATAAAAAAAAATCCCACCCTCACACTGTCCAGCAAATTATTCAAACTGTTAATTTATTGAGATGCCTGTTGTCTAACTGCTCTTTCTTTTCATAAGGTCCACATAAACCACTTAGAAAGTAATTAAAGAACAACTATGGAATAAAAGGCATGTTTTCTGCTTACTAATTTATTTTCCCCTACCTGTTGATCTCACCACTCAAAATAATGACTCAGACAAGAGGAAACATTTTTCACTTTCTGCCAATTTCAATTGTATTACTTTTGGTAGAGCTAGCTATCTTTCTTAAAACTTGAATCTCACTGTCCTGTAGCGTTCTGCCAGGATGCCCATCATTCTGTGAGCACTGTGACCCAAATCACGCCCTCCTCAGCCCTTTCACCCATGAAACATCCTCTTTGTAACACCTTGTACAGGAGCTGATGAAGGAGGGTATCTGCTAGTTTACAGTCTTTTTGCAAGTAAAGATGCCACTTCTGTTGCAAAAGCATGGAATACCATCCCTGTAGATATTAGGACCACTGAAAACAAAAATAATTTCAAAAATCTCCTCTGGTCCCATTTGCATAGTTCTTGGTTATGTGATTGTTCTGACTCTGGGTAGCTTCATTTAATTCGATTATATCATACCTTAACCTTCTATGAAAGCTTGCAACAACTCCTTTCTATACTCTTAATCAACGGGTGTTTACTGTACTGGCCACTGATGAATGTAACCAAATGACTGGACAAAATGTCATTTCAACTGTATTGTATTGTTTATTGTAACACACTCTGTTCCTTTTATTATATTTACTTTTTGCTCCTTTCTTGGCCTTGAAACTGTACTTTATTAACTTTGGACACTGTACTTTATTAACTTTGGACACTGGACTTTATTAACATGTGTATTGTATTTACTGTATTTGCTGTACTAATCTTTGTGGAACTTTTCTCCCCGGGCCACCACTGAAAATGGGATCCATGCCCAGCCAGACTTTCCCAGTAAACAAATGTCAAATAATAAGTGACCCCTGTCACTAGGAACAATAGAGTAATCAGTGGACAGTACTTGCAGGTGGGGAGTTACCAACTCCTTTTCCCAACGGTTCTTGGAATTCATAAATTCCAACGCCCTGGATCAACTAATCCATTGCCCCACCAAGGGCTCCAATATCCTAGACCTGGTCATTACCAACATGGGAGATAGATGCTCCACACTAGTGGTCACTCCCTCATTGGTCAGGTCTGACCATACGCAAATCACCATTGAAATCCACATCCCACCCCCACCCCCAGTAAGGAAACCTCCTTAAAAAACTTCTCCAAAGCCAACTTCATGCTACTGAAGTCAGAAGTGACAAACTTCTTGACACCCATGCAGACGGGATCTGAAAGTTTGACTGCAGAATCCTATACTAAGGCACTGTATGAGCACATCCACTCGTGCATGAATCGTGCCATTCCATATAGAACCAAGATGCTCTCCTTCAAAAAAAGGAAGCCAATCTGGTGGTCCCCTGCTATAAACAAACTATACAACAGAACGAAGAAACTGTTGCAGAAAAGAGGAAAATCCCAGGATGCAAAAAACTCCCTCACCAGCCTCAGTAAGAAGCTGAGATTCCTCAAAATGCTCAAAAGCTAGTTACGAAAATAAAATTGCCAAAGATTCCAAAGACAACCGCAAGGCATTCTATAGTTATGTCAAGAATCTAAATGGCAGTGCTCAAATCTGCTCTGAGCTTCAATAGAATGGCATTAAATATACTGATCCCAAGGATATTGCCAATATCCTGGCAGATCGATTTAGTGCCAACTTCACCCCCCTCTCACCCCCTAAAGGGCCCATCTCAATACCAAAAGATTGCCAAATTCCAGTAATCACGGCCACACAGGTATAAACCACACTCTCCAAAGCTAAGAATACAGCATCCATGGGACCAGATGACATCCCAGGCTGTGTACTACATGAACTACAAAATGAACTGGCACCTCACCTAAGTGTCATGTTTAATCATAACCTTACCTCAGGCTTCATGCCCACTGAGTGGCGCACAGCTACAGTTATCCCACTCCACAAGGGAGGATCCACCTCGGATCCCAGGAACTACCTTCCCATCAGTCTGATGAGCCTGATCTGCAAGGGTGTGGAACGCATTGTCGTGGAACTTATAAACAAAGGCATTGTCAACCTCCAAACACTGGACCCCACCCAGTTTGGGTTTGTGAAGGGCCGATCTTGTCTCCTGAACCTGATTGACTTCTTTGAATCAGTCTCCAGAACTATGGACGAGGGTAAGGTGGTCCACACAGCCTATCTGGACCTCACCAAGGCCTTTGACACCATCCCCCACTCTGGAATCATAGATAAACTTACTAAGCTGGGCATAAATCCCTACGTCACTCGATGGGTGGCCAACTGGCTTACTGACAGAACCCAGACTGTAAAAGCAGCCGATTCCAAATCCAGTTCCAGACAAATGACAAGTGGAGTACCTCAGGGTTCAGTCCTGGGATCACTCTTGTTTGGCATCTACTTCTTTGAAGTACAGGCCAACACTAAGGCACTCTGGCTAACAAAGTTTGCAGATGACTGCAAACTGGGAGCCATTATTTAATCCCCAAATGATGTAGATATTCTACAAAAGGGCCTTACAGAAACAGATGCCTAGTGCCAGAGCCATGGGCTCAAGCTTAATGCCAAGAAATGTATAGTTATCCCCTCTGGAAAAAAACATGTACCCATGAATTACCACATAGGTGGCAGTACACCAAACATCAAAAGTGTGATGGGAGACTTAGGGACACAGGTGGACAGTGGTCTCACTTTCGATAACCACATCACCCCAACAGTCAAGAAATCCTTCTATGTGGCACACCTCATCCCTAAGGACTTTTCATCCAGAAAAAAGGAGGGCATTGTCCCACTGTACTCATCCCTCATTAGACCCATTATAGAGTATAATGCCCCGTTTGGTATGTACCTCACAAGACATCTGCAACAGCTGGAAAGGCCACAGAAATACCTCACTAAAAGAATCACAGGCCTAAAGCAGATGCCATATGCTGACCGTCTAAAAAACTCCAGTTGTACTCTGTGGCATATCGTCTACTCAGAGGCGATCTCTGCGTAACATACAAGGCCATGTCAAACCCTGAGCTGTTGGACATGCTCCACTTAAAGAAGTCCCAATCCCTCAGAGCCACACACTCCAGGGATCTAAACCTTGTCATCACAATGAACAAAATATGCTGGAGGGATAGGTTCCTGACCCAGAGACTCCCCATACTCTGGAATAGACTGCCCATACTTGTTAAGCAGAGCGCCTCCTTGGCCCTCTTCAAAAGGAACCTTGATAATTGGATGGGAGATAGGAAATTCACCCCAGGGATCATGTCAGTCACCCTGCTAGACAGGGGTCCAGAGAAGTAAATATTGTGGGATGAAATAACCAGGGAATTGTTATGGCTAGGCTTGTATAGGCCCTAGGGCCAATAGCCTAGTACCAACCTATGATAACCCCTGAGTTAGACTGGAACCTCTCCTTTCCCAGTTATTGCCTAGGCAGATATGCCTAGGCTTTAAGATCTTGTCCAACTAAAACTGAAAGCCAAATCTATTCCTTAATCCTAAAAACTAGACACACAGTCCTCAATTCTTTAAAATCTGTATTGGCAAGATTTTAAAGGATTGAGCATTGTGTGTCTACTTTTTAGGATGAACATAACGGAAATGAATTGTCTGAGACAGCTAGAAGAAAGCACACTGTGGAACAAAGTAGTAAGGACATCAGAGCAGTAGGCAAAGTAGCTTCAACAATGCCAGATGTTAGACTTCCATACTTTTCATTGTTCTGAAAATGGATGTGGAAGCAAAACCTATTGGTCTAGCAACATTAAGTGAATTAGAGTAATATCGAAAACTGGCCCTGACTTTTCCTCAAATTATTTTTATGCTTTGGCCAGAATTCTTCAATAAAAGAAGTTTTGAATTTTGCTGTTGATTCTTTTAAATTTACAAATGTAACTGCATGGATTGGACATCATTTTAACAACTGTGCCTCTCAAGTGTACCTCAATAAAATGGATGTTTCACATTTTGAGCTTAGAAAGTCCATGTCCCACATTGTTCTACATTAAAAGTATCTGTCGCACATTCATTGTTAAGAATTGTTTTTAAATAACAATGGTAAATAATACTGAATTATACTAATTCAGCCAAACAACCTTTTTATAAGTATAAAGGAACACTTTTTAACCATCATATAAGCTTCTTAGCAGGAGTTGCTACTAAGTGCTCCACACTTTGCCTATTTATTTCTTATTAAGAGAGATAGTGTTTCACATGTTGGAGACAGCAATTTGAAAATTATTCCATTTGATGGTTGCCATTTTCATTTGGGTGTTATTTACTTTGTATATATATATATCTTTAGGTTTACTGTGACTTACCCGAATGGCAGTCAGTTGAATGGATGAGTTGCATGGTGCACTTGACCATTTGACAAGCAATGTGCCAAGACTGTGGCGGGAGGTAGGTCACTCTTTATTGAGGAACAGGGAAGTAGCCATTTTCTCACTGTAGTGCGATCTCAGAGTTGGTATATTTAATGTGCAGGTGGTCTTCCGATGTCTCCAAATTCAGCATTCTATTCCGATGTTGCAACTATTTGACCCAACCCTTTTCGACCATTCAATAGTAAACCATAGATATATATATATATATATATATATATATATATATATATATATATATATATATATATATATATATACATACATACATACAGATGTGCTAATGTTTGATGATTGCATTTCTCAACTGTAATGCTCTGTGAGTAAGATTCTTCATTTTGGAGTCATCAAAATTCAAAGTTCCACACTGTTCACTATCGAATGTGAGTACTACACAGTCATTAAGAATTTTGCAACTGTTATCCACATGAGATACTAGTAATGTCTTTTGGCTTTTCCCATTTAGGGGTCACCACAGTGGAACTCTGGTCCTGTCATGATTGGCAGTGGATTTTTACAGTGCTGAGTTGCCAGCCCAACACCCAACCTTCAAAGAAGGCATGCCCATTCATATATATATGCACGTCTTTTAACATCACTCAACCGTGGGGAAGACATGCAGACTCCACACAGAAGGTGCTCCAGCCGAGAATCAAACTGGAGAACCTCTTGCTGTGAGGCAACAACGCTACTGCTGTACCACCACAGCCTATCCACATGAGATACTACTAAACATTATTAATGCATCAAAACAACATTTCTAAGTGTAAAGAAGCACTACTGAACCATGCAGTGAGCTTCCTTGCTGAAGTTATTCTTAAGCTGTTAATCCGTGTTGTATATTTTAATTATTTGTTGCACATTATGAGAAGTAATGTACCACATTTTAGAGATGGAAGGTTGAGAACCATGGCTGACCAGGTTAGTCATGCCAGGCTAAGAGCCTCTTAAGTGAAATTCCAGTAAGAAAAGCTCCACAATTGCATTCAGAAATAAGTGACTGGTTACAATAAAGCAAATATTCCAGTAATACAAGACATGCTCCCAGATGTGATATATTTACACAAATACATGTAGACTATATTAACAAAAGATTTTATAACACCTTATTTGTTGGATGCTTATTACATCAACTATATTTTAGAGAAAAAAACAAGGTCAGTATGTTTTGATACTGACTTAACTAATAAATTAGTTGTAAAGCAAAAAATGTTTTTCAGTAAAAACTAATCCATTTTTAAAAGGAGTTATAAAATGCTTCACAGAATTCTGTCTAACATGATGAAATGCAAATGTTAGAGACAGTGTAGGTTCACTTTACATTCTCCTAATGTTTTAGTAACTATCCCAGGACTATTCAGTGTAGAGGCAAATTTCATTGTAACACAAGTTTTTTAGTTTATATTGCTCTTTGTTCTGCATTTCACATGATTAAAGGCAGGAAAGCACATATTTATGAACACATCTATGATATTAAAAAAGAGATTGTAACACATTTTATAAACACACTTTGAAATGTAGCAATTTAAAAAAAAATTTCTGTTTTTTGTTTTAGAAAAAAATACTTTGGAATGTTTGGAAGGAAATTATACAAGCTTGTTAGAATGCAGTGACATTGAAAAAGAAGTTATGTACTCACCATAACGTTCCATGTATGTAGTCCATCTCGCCGAACATTATTACATGTGGGTTCAGAGCCGATCCTCGGCACCGACTCAGCTGCTTAGAAAGCCTGAAAACTTCTGATTGGCTCATGGCTAATAGGTATCCCATGATGCATGCACACATTCCCCAGATCTTGTTTGCTACTAATCTACCAGAATCAGACATGAAAAAGGAACAAAGGTCCAGAAGAATAAACTGTAATAAAAGGAGCCCTTGTGGCAAAAAGCCACTATAGAAAGGGAAAAAAACTGTATCCAGATCCTCCAGGAAGGGGGCTGGTGGGTGGGTTCATAATAATGTTCGGCGAGATGGACTACATACATGGAACGTTATGGTGAGTACATAACCTCTTTATGTTATGTAGTTCTGTCTCGCCTCCATTATTACATGTGGGACAGCGTCCCTAGCATCTTGAATGGGTGGCTCACTAGAAGATACTCCTGAGTACCGTGGAACCAAACGAAGCTCTACCCCTGGAAGTTAAATCCAATTTATAATGGGAAATGAAGGTATGACGGGTAGCCCATGTTGCTGCTGCACAAGTACTATCAATAGGTGTCCTGGCTTGGAAAGCAGCAGACGTAGAGAAGGACCTGGTGAAATGCGCTTTAACTTTAAAGGGTAACTCATTTCCCTGAGAACTGTAAATAAAGGAAATACAACTAGGGATCCAGTTCAAAAGTGTAACCTTGGAAACTGGCAAGCCCATTCTCGCCTCAGCAAAGGAAATAAACAGCTGTTCTGATTTTCTAAATTCCTTGGTCTGGTGAATATAGAAACATAGTTGCCTGTGTACATCCAATTGGTGGAATATATACTCTGCTTTGTTGGAGTGATTAGGGAAGAACACTGGCAATTCAATTGTTTGGTTTAAGTGAACTTGTCAACAGACTTTAGGAATAAAGGAAGGGTTGGTCCAGAGAGAGACCCTATCTTTGTGAAAAATTAAGTATGGAGGTTTAACAGACAGAGCTTGTAATTCAGAAACTCGCCTGGCTGAGGTTATTGCTACCAGAAAAAGAGTCTTCCAAGACAGAAACTTCAACTGACAACTATGGGCTGGCAGAGTAAGTCTAGACAGAACTAAATTTAGGTCCCAAGGTGGAATGGGGTCTTGTACAGGAGGTCTTAACATCGTGGAACCCTTAAGAAAGGATTTGCACAGTTTGTGAGATATAAGACTGGAATCATTAATCCCCACATGAAAATGAGATATTGCTGCTAGTTGAACTCGGAGTGTAGCAGCTGCTGAACCTTGGTGAAAGAGTTCAGAAAGAAACTCTAGAACAACAGTAATGGGAGCTGTAAATGGATCAACTTCTCTATTGTGTGCCCATATGGAAAATCTCTTCCATTTACTATAATACAATTTTCTGGTCGAAGGCTTGTGAGAAGAGGTAGTAATATGAGTTACAGCTGGAGACAAATCATGAAGCCTGACTAGTGATGGAACTGGAGCAGCCATGCTGTCAGTTTGACAGTGTGGAGACTGGGGTGAAGAGAACCTGAAATGTGTGTCAGGAGGTCTGGCACTGGGTCCAGCGTCTATGGGTAGTCCAACAGGTGAGGCCCGAGAAAAAGGGAACCAAATTTGATGAGGCCAGTAAGGGGTGATGAGGATCATCTTGCTTCTCAACAGCATTGCTTTCTGTATGACCTTGGGGATGAGTGGAAAAGGAGTAAAAGCGTAAAGGAGTCCCGGGGGCCAATCATGGACTAGTGCATCTCTTGGAGACTCCCCTGGAGGGGGGATGAGAGAGAAAAAGGTGCTGCATCTGGTGTTGATGGGACTGGCAAAGAGGTCACAGCAGGGTTGTCCCCACTTGTGAAAGATCGTGCTGATTATTTTCTGGTTCAAGGACCATTCGTGGGGTAACAAAATTGCCCTGCTTAGCTTGTCTGCTATTACGTTGGAAGTCCCCGGGATATGCGTTGCAACGAGAAAGCGTTGGGAAGAAATTGCCCAATTCCAAACTCGCATGGCCTCTCGACATAAGGGGTATGATCTGGTTCCCCCTTGTTTGTTTAGATACCAGACAACCGACATGTTGTTGGTCTGGATAGCTATTATCCCTAGAGGGAGAAGGTTGTGAAGTGCTTGCAACACTAGAAGCACCGCCCTCATCTCTAGGACATTGATATGCAGATGGGCCTCCTGCTCTTGCCATGTGTCTTGGACAGTCTTGCCAAGATAATGCCCCCCACACCCTATCTGAGAGGCATCTGTGGTCACAGTGGCAATGGGTCGGTGCGGTACAAAGGGAGTCTCTATGGTAAGATGACCTGGTTGAATCCACCAACGTAGGTCCTTTTTGCAAGAATCTGTAATCAGGATCTGATGATGTAGGGGCAACTGTTGAAACGACCACTGGGATGACAGGAGCCATTGGAGTATTCTCATATGTAATCTTGCTAAAGGTACCAAGGTTATGGTTGACGCCATAGTCCCGAGAAGCTGCAACACCACCTTCGCTTTGACTCTTTGAAGGGGAAGTATTCTGTAAATTTGTTGCACAAGATTCTGTATTCTGCCTGTAGGCAGTCTGGCTGACATCTCAACCATGTCTATGTTTGCTCCTATAAAAGTTATAGACAGTGGGCAAAAAAGAGGATTTTTCCCAGTTTATCAAGATTCCCAACTGGGAACAGAGCTTGATTGTGGAATCTCTTGATTGAATTAGGCGATGCCTGGTGGTGGCAGTCAGGAGCCAATCGTCCAGGTATGGAAAGACTTGGGTTCCCTGATGCCGCAAATGAGCTGTGACTACTGCAATGCGCTTGGTGAACACCTGGGGGGCTGTGGTGAGACCAAAGGGCAGCGCCCAAAACTGGTAATAATTGGCTCCCAGCCAGAAGCGTAGGTAGCTCCTTGATGCTTTGTCCATCCTTATGTGGTAGTCATCCTGGAGATCTACTGAGCATATCCAGCTGTCTCTCCCCAACAAAGGGAGTATGGATTGTAGAGTGACCATTCGGATCTTGGACTTCTTTACATGCTCGTTTAACCTGCTTAGGTCTAGGATGGGTCTCCAGTCCCCTGTTTTTTTTGGAACTAAAAAGAACCTGGAGTATGTTCCGAATCCTGTCTGGTCTGCTGGGACCTTTTGGATGACTCTTTTTAACAGCAGCTTTTCTATCTCTATAGCTGCTTGATCCCTGTGATTGGGTGGTACATCTGGGATCCTATTGGGAGAGCGTGGTGGAATGGAAAAGGGTATAGAGTAACTTCTGGTGATAATGTCTTGTACCCACTTGTCTCGAGTGAAATTTAGCCAGGCTTCTGGGAACAAGGACAGGTGACTCCTGACCAGCTCCAGAGATGCACAGTCAGGTTCCACATCAGGAATGCTGATAGGGACGGTCACAAACGGAATCACAACCTCCCTGATTTTGTGGGCATCCCCTGCCTTTAGGGCAACATCTACCATTATTTCCTCCTCCCCTGCCTCTGAAGGAGGAATCGCACTGTGTGTCCTGGAAAGGTCTCTGTGATTTCCTGAACCACATTTTGCTGCTCTTCTGACCTTTAGGGTAAGGTCTAGAAGGAATGGTAAATCAGACTCCCACGGCAGAGAGAGTCTTTCCTTCCTGCTCACACCTGTTGAGGGTATCTTTCATCTTGGGTCCAAAAAGAGAGGATCCGTCCATGGGAACATTGGTGAACGTAGACTTGAAAGGCTCAGCAAAGTTGCATAGACGCATCCAGGAATGTCTCCTTAATGAGACTCCTGAACCCGCCGCCCTACTTGCACCATCAGCTGCATATGAGATCAGCCGCATGGAGGAGTTAACAATAGGTGTGAGGGTAGCCAACTGAGCCGACACTGTAGATGGGACTGCTTTGGTCGAGGTACCCTGAAGAGAATCTCCTAACTCCTTTAGGAGATCTCTCTGAAGTCTCGTAAAATGTGATAAATAGTTCAGCGATCTGAGTGTAAAAGCTGCTGAAGAGAAGATATGCTTTCCGTACCTATCCATCATCTGGGATTCCTTGTTAGGTGGATGGATAGAAGAAGAAGTCTCTGCTAGCTCCTTCTTAGTGGCTGCTGCCACCACCATAGCATCAACAGGTAAACCCTTAGATAAAAACTCTTTGTCCTTAGGGATGGAGAGAAATCTATTCAGCCTCCTGGGGACCAGTTCCATGGCATCAGGAGTCTGCCATTCCTTCTGACTCACGAGATCTAGCAATTCATCAAATGCAGGAGACACCCTTGAAGCTGAGGGTTGAGACCCAAAAGCCTTCAGGTACACTGACTCCTCATTGGAAGGGGTAATGGTGGGCCAGCCACCTCTCTGCCTGAGGATCTCCAAAATGTCTGCAAAGGAGACATCTTCAGAGGATGACTTAGGGGACCCCTCCGACTCATCGAGATCAGTGTCAGATGTGATAGACTCATCAGGGGAGTCTACACGCTTCCTCTTACATGATCTCTTCCGAGGGGGCTCCTCAGTGGGGGGTCTTCTTAAAAAGGCACTGATATGTAACCTGAAAAACTAGAAAGACAGGTTACATATCAGTGCCTTTTTAAGATTGTTTTTTTAAATTAACAGCCCTCATTCAGTTCCACATCGTAATACATTAGTTTCTATTGATATCCGTTATTTAAGAATTTTTCACTATCTTGTTGCTCTTTTTAATTTCTGTATCATTTTTTGGATATCTAGCCTGGTTCTTATTTTTTGGTCTTATTTTTTGGTTTTCTAGCCTGTTTTCTTATTTTACATACATGTTATTTTACATACATGTTGTTGCTATTTCTCTAGTATGCTTGACTTTGCTTATTATGCTCTTTTAGGTCATCCACCATCCTGACGAAGATTTCAAAAAGTGTAGCCTAACAATGTATTTTACCAGTGAGGGTTGATTTTTTTCCAGCAAGACTATTTTCAGTTAACTACATCTTTTTAGCTAATTTTAGCTAATCTCCGAACTTCACTATTGTAGGTTTAGAGTGATTCTACTAACCACGTATGAGCTGGCTCAGGGTATCTAACCTATCAGATTGTAAGGTGTGATGTCAAGTTGTCGTGCCCAATCACAATAAAGTTTTTTTCACCCACACTTGATTGGCCCCCACTGACACACCCCCAGGTACTCTTATAAAAGGAAATCCTCAGATCACTCTTTCTATTAAGGAACTACACTTCAATGGTGATTGTACTTCTGGTACTTTTTACTTCAATAAAGTATGACCTTCTAGAATCTGAACTTCGACCATGTTGATTTTTTGCCACCACGGTGAGCAGAGCTCCTTAGCTGAGCCACATTTATGTTGTTTTGCTTGTTTTTTTCTGTGTGTTTCATCTTTGATTTCTAGCTGCCTCACTAGCGGTTCCTCTCACCAGGCGACCTGACAAGCTGGAACTACGACCTGTATATGAAGCCTTTCTAAGGGATTTACTCAGCCTTCAACCACAAGCGCTTGGGTGTGCACAGCCTTTCTCAAGGCTTTATCGGTAGTCCAGCTTCTTCACTGACATCCCACCATACCTTTATTAAGGCAGCCTACCTGGTCATCCATTTGTTCTTGGTTTCCCTAGGGTATTTTATTCGTGGACATTTTTCCTCCTCTGAATGAGAGCCTAAATAACCAGGTCCCACAGACAATCATTTTCTGCTGGACATTATTTAAGAAAAGTAAATATTTTTTTCTTAAATAATGTCATTGTGTAGTAGCAATAACCCATGTCTGGGTGTGGGCAATGCTTGATTTACCTACGGTTGTCTTTGTTTGTTCACTCTGGTTTTGCCGTCATGACCAAACCACACCAATCATGGATAAATCCAACATTACTCACACCCAGACGTGGGTTATTGCTTAATTCACCAGAGTTGAATGAGAATTTTTCAATTTTTCCTATTTTAAAACGAAAGCAAACATGTATTTAATGAGAGTGGATGCCTTACTGTATGCATGTATTAATTGCAGTAGAGTTTATAATAAGAACTAGTTTTCCTGACATAAATGATTTTTATAGTTATTGCTTTCTTATAGTTAGTAAAAGTGTGCACAACAAAGTATGTAATTTGAAGTAGAAAATTGTGTCATTGATAGATTAATACATTTAAACAATGGTTGGTTACTTAAGTGTATTTAAAAAGTTTTTTTTCATATGAAGATCATTTTGATAACGTAATATGTTTTTATGATGAAAGAACTCAATAATTTCTAAAAAAAAAAATCTGTTCTGTTTTCAGCTTCCAGCATTGTTTTGTTTGGTTACTTGTGATTTACCATTCAATTTGCCTTTTAGAGGACAAGAATTCTTACATCCAAAACTGGATACATCTTCTGAATCAACAGCCAACCATTTTGCATCTTTCCCAGCAGATCTGATGCTACTTCTTCAAAAGCGTTCACAGTACAATATGCCTAATTTGTCGATACTCTCCAATGAACAATCACAGACTGGGAGAGCTACAGACCTTTCTTGTATACATGTTAACTCTATATAATTACCTAGTAAGAGACAAGATTCCAATAGCAGTTTATATGTAGTAAACAGTTTCTTTGAATTCCTAGCTACATTCAAATTTTAACTTTAGTGAGGCTGTCTACCCGACACAAAGTACATTTATGCAGCAATTGAGTCAGTTTGAGAAAAAAATTGTCTCGCTGTACATCTTCGCAGTTTGAGAATAGCTTTTCAAGAGAATGCAATTCTGTCAAGAGGGTACCCAAAGGTCTAAGAATTTGGAAATGTCCAATTGGAGATGATGACAGTGCTTCCACAGATGCAGAAGCAGAACTGGTCCAGTTGTTCAGCAGAGCAAGATTAGAACTTATGAATATTCTGATTATGATCAATGAATCACAAATGGAGCAATTGTTAACTGACATTCTCAAACCTAACGATTCTTCTCACAAAGATGTACTATTTGTGTGTCATGTGACACAATTTAAGGCTAGTTTTAGTAAAACTGACAAAACTCTTTAAATGTCTAAGACCAAGAAGCAGAAGAAGTTATCCAAAATATGGAATATGTCAAGAAGCAGGCATATCCAAAACCCAAGAATATTAACCAAGGACATTCCCAGGCTAACTCCTTTGAACATATGGGTTCTATCACAGGTAGTCATGTGTCACAAATTGACAGGCATGACATTCATTCCTCAGAAGATTTATTTGCTTCACTGGAACTCAGGAGATCTGAATGCTAGGCCAACAAACATCGACATTACAGTTTTCATTGTCAGACGGATCATTAGAATTTTCCAGGTCACTCTCAGCAACAGATGAAACACCAGAGGAATCAACACAAAGACAAGCACCATTAATCACAACAGACTTTTTTGTATGTGATAATACAGCTTTTTCCCTTCACAATGCCGCAATAGGTTCACCGATTGCCAGGGTTGCACTGTTAACATTATACAAGATGAGTTTTCAGATATTTAACTATAGCAATCTAGAAATAACCATGTTTCATTTTAATGTTTTCAAAAAAGGATTTCCTTTGTGCCATTTTGCAGAGTAAAAATTGTAGAATGTTAATAGATCTTAAATCGTTCACTTAGAAGTTGAACTTTGCAACTAGGTTTGATAATTCTACTAATCTTTTCAGTAGTAAAAGTCATCTTGTTCAAAGCAGTTGTCTTATCCCTATTTTTTTCCTTCTGATCAAAGTTTTGAAATATTATGTGAACACGAGTTTAGGGTACTATTTAATAACACAGACCAGTAGCATAAAAAGTTTTATAACTTGATAGCAGCAGAAAGAAATGCATAAAACAGCATGTTGAAACCAGATAAAGGTGCAGGTCTGGTCATAATAGATGCAATAGACTATTCAGTTAAAGTGATTAGTCTTTCGCAGGACAGGAATTCTTACAGTACAGCTTCCTGCAATGAAATTAACATAGCATAGACATATTGATGCAACAGGTTATTGTTAAAGTCTATTTGACTTCTTAAATGTAGAACATCCTATAGTTCCAAAATGTATGCACAGTTATTCCTCACACTTTAGAAATGGAATGGTTTATTTATGTATTTAATACATGCCAAGCTTTGAGTGCTGATCAAGTTAGGTTAATAGAACTGTTTATGGAAATCACTTTAAAATATAACTTCATGTTTTTAAACAGCTTTTTATTTGAGTTTACAACCAGAAATCAACAACCAGAACAATTCAAACATGAATAAAAAAACAACAAAATAATCAACTACTCATAACTATATACAATCATCCATGACAAATTCAGCGTAAAGATATATATACACAATAGTATTTATCTAATAAAGTTTGCAGTTTTTGCCAGGCTAGTCTTTTTTGAGTTATAGTAGATGTTCTAATGGAGTTGGTTTGTATTTATTTTTTACAAATACATTTAGCTAATCTTAATTCTTGTAGTATCGGGCAAGTAATGCTGTTATTGTACTGTAGGGGCGCTCTGGGGAATTAGCAACATGTAGTGTTGGTTCTGTATTCTCTGGTAACTTGTTGGTTCCGGTGTATGTATGGCTATGGCGAAGTAGTGAACATGTAGCATGGGTGCGCACCTGGAGGCTCTTAATAAAGAAAGGCCTTACAACTCCAGAACCGTGTGGTCTCCTTATTTCCCAGGATATAACATATTGGCGACGAGGATGGGATGCCTCCGAGTCCGCTGCGAGTGAAAACGGTGGGGTGCAGTTAATGTCGGACGACGAAGAGACTGGGCCTGCCGGGGTTATGTCTGGTTCCATGTTGGGGTCGCTGGTTGCATACGACTGTCAGACCCAGACCTGGGAGGAGTATTGTGAAGTGTTGGAACATTTTTTTGAAGCAAACCAGATAATGGATGCGGGCCGGAAGCGAGCCATATTGCTGAGCTCGGTGGGCAGCAAGACGTACAGTCTGATGAGGAACTTATTGAGTCCTGATAAACCGGGGGATAAATCGTTCACGGAGTTGACGAGCTTGCTTCAGTCACATTATAACCCGAAGCCAAGTGCAATAGTTCAAAGGTTCAAGTTAAATTCAAGGACTAGAATGGCCAATGAAACGGTAACGGAGTATGTCGCAGTGCTGAGGGAACTGGCGCAACACTGTAATTATGGGGACAGACTGACAGAAATGCTACGAGATAGGCTCGTATGTGGCATTGCAGATGACCGCATACAACGCAGGTTGTTGGCGGAGCCTGAGTTGTCGTTTGAGAAGGCCTTGAAGTTGGCACAGGCTATAGAGACGGCGAATAAAGACATTCGTGATTTACAGCCAAGAACCATCGAAGGGGTGAGGAGCAGGGGTGCTACCCCACTGCCAGTGCATAAAGTGGTCGGGGAGCATAAATCACAAGGGAAGTCTGGTCAGTATGCCTGTTACAGGTGTGGCGGAGAACATCTGGCAAGGAACTGTCGTTTCTTAAATGAAAAATGTCATGCTTGCGGAAAAAAGGGCCATGTGAAGAAAATGTGCCGATCAACGCCCTCTAGGGACCAGCCGAGAAAGGGGGAGGAAAAGAGCAGTATGATGGACAGAAAAGGAAACCGAAAAATAAAACGGCAGTATGCACACCACATGCGTGAAGGTACAAATCAAAACACCAGGGAAGATGAGGAAGTGTTTACTATGTTTAACATGGAAGAGGCCAGGTGGGAAAGAGTTGATCCCATCACAACCCAGTTGGACTTAAATGGTAAAATGGTGCAGTTTGAAGTGGATACGGGATATAGTGTGACAGTTCTGTCCAAGGCTGAGTATGGAAAGAAGCTCAGAAGCTGCGGGACTGTTCAGTGACTTTGAAAACATATACCGGTGAAACAGTTCCCACACTGGGGATGGCCAAAGTAACTGTAAAACATAAAGATAAAGTCAAACAGTTGCTAGTCATGGTGGTAGCAGGTAATGGACCAAACCTGTTAGGCCGGGCGTGGCTCAAGGAGCTGGAAATGGGTTGTCTATGGCTCCATAAAGTAGAACAGCAGGGGCTGGCCTTGCAAGAGGTGCTGGAGAACAATGAAGAAGTGTTCAAAGAGGAACTGGGGACCTGGAGGGGTCCACCAGCAAAGATACACGTTAAAGAAAACGCAACGCCAAGATTTTACAAACCTCGACCCGTACCATATGCAATGAAGAAGAAAGTGGAGACTGAGTTGGAGCGACTCACCAAGCAAGGTATAATTGAACCAGTGAAGTTTTCGGAATGGGGCACCAATTGTTCCAGTATTAAAGCCAGATAATACTGTACGCATATGTGGTGACTACAAGCTAACAGTGAACCAAGTTTCGAAACTGGAGCAGTATCCATTACCCAAGGTGGAGGATGTATTTGAAAAGCTGTCGGGAGGTGAAAAGTTTAGTAAACTGGACCTCAGTCAGGCATATCAACAAGTAGTTCTGGAAGAAGGGTCAAAGGCATATGTCACCCTTAACACACACAAAGGGCTGTTCCAAGTAAATCGTTTACCCTTTGGTGTTTCCTCTAGTCCAGCTATTTTCCAGAGAATAATGGAGGGACTGGTGGCAGGAATTCCGAAGGTGGCTGTGTATCTGGAAGACATCCTGTTGACGGGGAGGAACAATGGCGAGCATCTGGAGACTCTGAACGAGGTGCTAAGTCGACTGCGAGAGGCTGGTTTCTGGTGAAGAGGAGTAAATGTGCTTTCATGGTAAAGGAAGCAGAGTTCCTGGGTTACAAGGTGGATGCCTCGGGCCTACACCCCCTGCCAGACAAGGTAAAAGCCATCCAAGAGGCACCTGCACCCAACAATGTTACAGAGCTGAAGGCTTATTTAGGCTTACTCAACTATTATAACAGGTTCCTACCAAATCTGTCAACGCTGTTAGCTCCTTTACATAAACTGTTAAGGAAGGAGACCCTGTGGACGTGGCAGGAGGAACAAGAGAAAGCGTTTGAGCAGTCCAAGGAACTAATGCAGTCTTCAGAGGTTTTGGTGCACTACGATAGTCACAAGGACTTAATTTTGACATGTGATGCCTCACCATATGGGTTAGGGGCCGTGTTGGCACACCGGATGCCAGATGGACAAGAAAGATCCATTGGGTTCATGTCACACACCTTAACCCCAGCAGAGTCAAACTATTCCCAGCTAGACAAAGAGGGTTTGGCTGTAATGTTTGGAATTAAGAGGTTCCACAAATACCTCTATGGCAGGAAGTTTACTGTGTGCACCGATCATAAGCCTTTGTTGTCACTGTACAACGAGATGAAGGCCGTGCCTCAGATGGTTTCCCCCCGAATTCAGAGATGGGCTGTAACCTTGAGAGCTTATGAATATGAGATTGTTTATAAGCCCGGGAAACACCATAGCAATGCGGATGCGCTGAGCCATCTGCCGCTACCGGGGCCTCCCCAGCGAGAGGAAATGGAGGACCGAGTGTTGATGATGGAGGACATCACGTTGGTGTCAGCGAAGGAATTGAGCGAATGGACACGAAAAGACCTGGTGTTGGCTCGAGTGTTTCAATGGGTCCAGCAAGGCTGGACACCACAACAACCGGATCCAGGTTTCCGGCCTTATGAGGTGAGGAAAACAGAGCTGAGTGTGCAAGATGGATGCGTGTTGTGGGGGGCACGAGTGATAATTCCACCCCCAGGAAGACGTGCACTTTTACAACAGCTGCACCAGGGTCATGTGGGCATCACCCGAATGAAGGCCTTAGCACGAAGTTATTTCTGGTGGCCAAAGTTGGACCACGACATTGAAGTCGCTGTGAAAGAGTGTAAAACCTGTCAGCAGCATCGCAACTTACCTGTGGCGGCACCACTACACCCATGGGAGTGGCCGAGTAGACCTTGGCAGAGACTTCATATAGACTATGCAGGGCCTTTTATGGGGCAATGTTTTTGATAATAATGGATGCTCATTCTAAATGGATGGATGCCTACCCAGTCAAAACACCCACTTCCACCACTACCATTGAATGCCTGAGGAAGAGTTTCAGTAGCCAAGGATTACCCGAGACTATTGTATCAGATAATGCTTCATGTTTCATGAGTGAAGAGTTCAAGGGTTTCCTGGAAAAAAATGGCATTGTACACGTTACATCAGCACCGTACCATGCGGCTTCAAATGGCTGTGCTGAAAGGGCTGTCCAGACCTTTAAAGCGATGATGAAAAAGGCTGGAGACGGAAGTATGGCAGCCAAAGTATCAAGGGTGTTATTCAACTACCGCATTACAACCCAGTCTACCACGGGATTGTCCCCTGCCGAGATGTTGCAAGGACGGAGATTAAGATCCACGTTGGATCTGGTGCATCCAAACATCCGAGCTAAGGTAGAGAGGATACAGTGGAGGCAAAAAGAACATCATGATGGACGACGGAGAGAGAGAAGTTTCCTGGAGGGAGATGCAGTGATGACGCGAAACTTCAGTTATGGACCTAAATGGATTCCAGGGTTTATTGTCAAGAGCACGGGTCCCCTGTCGTACCAGGTGAGGTTGAATGGAGGTTTAGTGGTGAGGAGACATGTGGACCAGATTCTGCGGAGTGTGCAGGAGAAGGACTCCATGGAACTGCAAGCCCCGGATATGCCGTTAGTTCCGGGAGAAGGGCTCGCAGCGGCAGGAGGATCTCCGATCTTGGGGGCCGAGGGAGACCGCCGGGACTCGGAAGGAGTGGTTCCCAAGGACCCAACTGTTCCAGGGATGGACACACCGGTACCAGAGGTGGTAACTGTGACACCGGAGTCACCTAGGGTGGTACCATTGTGCCGTTCTAAGCGGGCACTGGTTAAACCTAGTTACTTGAAGGACTATCAATGTTACAATTGCATGTCTAGTTTAAAAGAGCAACCTAACTCGATGGTAGGGTAACCGTTTAATACTAGCCGGGTATTTAAACATTAAGTGACTAGATGGATTGTTGTGGGCTTGCTCCCTTGTTTTTCTTATGTACGGAAGGGTATTCAGTGCTTAAGAGGGGAGGAATGTAGTATCGGGCAAGTAATGCTGTTATTGTACTGTAGGGGCGCTCTGGGGAATTAGCAACATGTAGTGTTGGTTCTGTATTCTCTGGTAACTTGTTGGTTCCGGTGTATGTATGGCTATGGCGAAGTAGTGAACATGTAGCATGGGTGCGCACCTGGAGGCTCTTAATAAAGAAAGGCCTTACAACTCCAGAACCGTGTGGTCTCCTTATTTCCCAGGATATAACAGTTTGTATTTATTTTTTACAAATACATTTAGCTAATCTTAATTCTTGTTAATTTTCCTAGCAATGGTCAAAATTGACCAAAGAAGAGGTATCTGATGTTTAGGGATTACACTTGGAACAGGCACATTAAATAATAACAAGGAATCTGTAATAACAATTGTCTGACCACAATGCCTTTACAAAATATATAAAATCATTCCAAAATTGCAATATATTTCTACACTCGAACATATGAACCCAATTAGCTTCTAAGGTTTCACCACATATCCAACATTTAATTTCTGTACATTTAGTAATAATTGCAACTTTGTGTGGAGTGAAAAAACTTCTATGAAATTTCCAGGTGAATAACTTCCAATAAAAAGATGTGGTGCTATTTACAGATTTTAACTGTTTCCTATTATCAACAGACATGGGTTCTTTATTAACTTGTAGAATAACTCCAGAAGGTTGAGTCGAAGGCTAAAAATTCATCCCTTAAAATTTTGTATATGGGGGAAATAAGTCATTTTTGTTCAATGTTCATTGAGTTACAACACAAAGTGGCAGAAATGTTGGTATGGAGTCTGTGTCTAAGCGGGTTCCTATCACGTTGTCGAATCGATCATATAGTCGACACCATATGATCGAACTTTTAAAAGTTAGAACGCTTCAATGGAGATCCCCGTACAGTTCAGGAAGGAAATTTTCCATTGCCTGCACTATAATGCAATCTCGGAGTTCATATATTTAAAGAGTGGGAGGTGTGAGGGGTGCATGGGGCTTGGCCCCCTGCTTAAGCTTTCAGGTAGGTTTTTTCTGTTTTTATTTATTTGATTTTCGAACTTAAGAGTTCAAACATATAGTCTCGACCATATGGTGTTTGATTATCTGATGTAGACCCATCTAAGCTTATTAGAAGTCTCATTCTACATTCAATAAACAGTTGTAAAGATTTCAAGGATAACCAATTGTCTTGCTTAATGTTATACCTGGCTAAATGAAAGTTTATTGCTTGGATTTTGTTTTTGTCTATAAATTGATACCAAAAATTTAAATTGTCTTTAAGATTTAACATTTTATTAATGTTAAAAGATTCTAAACAATCAGGAGTGTAGGCGATGGGAAATATAAGAAATTACTTTTCTATTATATTTTTGAAAGCACAAAATATTTGATTTATACCATAGGAGGAATGAATACATTTTTTACTATATAAACAAAAGTCACAAACTATCCAATATATTTTACTAATGCCACTGAAGGATTTATTTGTGTTCCATTTGTACTACTAGAAGTTATGTATGCTTCATGTAATGGTTTCCAGCTTGAAATATAGGTCGGGGTAAGCCAGTGTAAGACTATCCCCTGGATTCAATAAACTCCATGCAGGAATAGTGCTATTTCTGCACGGAGTGAACCGTGTCCATCTACCCATAGCTTTAACAGCAGCATGCCTTGAATATTCATGAAGACACACTGCTGCTAAGGCTAAATGGACACGACCACTACTGAGTACAGGGGGCATGTTTAAGTAGTGCATGCACACCTAACATGCCCCCTGCACTCAGAAATGCTGTATGGCACTTTTTAAAAACATTTCAGTGTACGCGGACACTGAAACCAAATAAAATTAGTATGTCAGTGTCTGCAGACACTGAAATGGATAGGGGAGCAAGAAATCAATGCATGGGGTGTGTGGCAGGTTCTGTCACACACCCCCCTGCATTGTAAAAGTGCCGTACAGCCATATCCCTCCACTGTACATGTTTCCACAGAAAGCCCAGATGCCTGCCTCACATGCCTCTCAACCTCCTAGAGCAAGAAAGCTGTACAAAGCCATAAATAATGGGTGGACAAAGGCACAAAAATAGGGACACTTTAAATATTGCACTTACAAACCCAGAAAGTTGATAGAATAAAAGGTTTGCATTAGCACAAACTCCCTGAAGAGTATGAAGATTGAAAACTAAATGTCTGCCATAGTACAAGTGCCCTACGGCCATACTCCTCCACTGTACTGGTTTCCGCAGAATGCCCAGATGCTTGCCTCACATACCTCTCAACCTCCTAGAGCAAGAAAGCTGTACAAAGTCATAAATAATGGGTGGACAAACGCGCAAAATAGGGACACATTAAATAATGCACATACAAACCCAGAAAGTGGATAGAATAAAGGGTTTGCATTAGCACAGATGTCTTGAAGGGTATGAAGTCAGAAACCCAAATGTCTGTCAGTATGTTCTGACTTAAACCCAGAGTGATTTTCCATTGATTTGTTAGAATACCACCGTTACACTTCCTAAGTTTGTAAGAGCAATAATTTAAATCTGTCCCTATGTAACCCTTTACAATTTCCCTTACTGTAACTGTCAAGGAGGACAGATGCATGTAATTAAAGTGGATTTATTAAATTTCTTTTTTTTTTTTAACATGCTAAGGTATGTTTAAGCATAGCTTGGTGGGTGTGTGCTTTATGGCTCTCTGTTCAGCATTGTTTAAACATCCCATAGGAGATAAATAAAAATATACAGTTAAAATCCTCATGCTAAGATAGCGTAGTGGTTAGAGTCTCGGCTTTGCATGCAGGTATTCACAGTTCATGTAGTAAGACAGGCACTTTATTTTTACAGGGAAAGCAGTGTTAAAATTATTTTAAATTTTAAATTATGTAGTAATTGATATTTGTCAACCAGGGTAGTGTAGCTGGTCTGAAATATAAGTGTGAGTGCATATAACATGTGAAATGACCCATGTAGACACAAGTGTCCATACAGTATAGTCACACCCCATGGTAATGTAATGAAATCACATAGACATCATGTAAAGTAAATCATATACACTAATATGTCTGTAATGATCAATTAAAGGTGATTAGTATGATATTCCCTAAAATGAAAACTGAGCAATGGTTAGCACTGTTTTGCTATGCCTAGCTGGAGTAAGTGGGAGTAACCGGAGCGAAGCGAAGCTAAGAGGGCGCAACCAACTGTTAGTGTCAAAGGAAAAATATACTTTAAAAATGATCAATACACGGTAGTTTCAGGTTAAGGCACTTTAATCTTGCAGCAAGGAGACAAAAATGTGTTAATACAGAGTTTGTCGGACTAGAATCAGGAAATGCAAGCATTTTGTACATTTTCTAATAAGACATTGCCTACCAAGCTGACGTAGTAAATCACAAGTTTTGTCATCATCATTTCATAGTGATTGTTTTTACAATATTCTGCTTGTACTATCAATTTTTGTGAGAAACTTCCTAAGAAAAACAACGTGGCCTTGGCTACCACCGGTTAGATATATGCAATGTTACCATTCAAGGTACTATGGCTAATTTGAGCACAAAGCAAGTGGAGAAATGAACTGCAATCTATAACAGTCCTTTGTCTATGTTATCTCTAACTTTTGCAGCTGTGCATGTTCTCATACTTCGAACAGAGCTGATTGTTCAAAATCATTACATTACAGAATATAGCATTGTTCATTCATTTCTTTTTGACCTAGCAGATAATCACCTGCTTCTCAAGTACATTTCCAAAAGGCATAAACATGAATATTGCTGTGCTAGCGATTACTAGGTCAGAGGGCATCTTTGCAAGTTTTAGAAAGCACACTGCAGTTTCAAAAAGCATCTTTTAGTCTCATATGAAACTCAGCTGTATATAAAATAGTGCATATAAAATAGAATGAAAAACGTGTTAACTTATTTAGTTTCTAATCAGCATTAAGCACACACATTAATACATATTTTTCTGACAGTTAGCATCACATAGCTCAGTGCAAAACTGTGCAAATCTGCTTAAAAGTGCCTTAATCACTGTCTAAATCATCCCTTGTTCTGCGCAGCAACAAAATCAGCCCAGCCAAGTCTCAAACTCAGGATGCTGGCACTACAATCACAGCAACGTACCACTACACTATCTGAGCTGTGGGAATTTTAATGCTTCTACATACATATCATGGATTCTGGTCATTTAACGTTAATGAAAAAAAGTCATCACTTCCAACTCTTGAACCCAGGACCATGTGCACTACAATCACAGCAATGTACCTCTACACCATCTGAGCTGTAGGAATTGGTAATGTTATTACAAACATATCATACACTACAGTCATTTAACATAAAGGAAAAATTATGTGCATAGTACTCATATACATATACATATACATATACATGTATGTATAAGTATACACACACACATATATATACACATATAGATAAGACAAAGTGGGGGATAAAGGGCAAACAATAGTGACATATTTGAAATATGGTGGTTATACATGTAGATTAGTATGGTTTGATTTAACATATAATTCCTGATAGATTCCAGGTCTGAAACAAATGAACAACATCATTTACTGATGTCATCATCCCAGTGATTTGTCAGAAACCCACAAATGTTATGGGGAACAGACCAAACATATGAGTCACGCATCTGGACAGTGTCTAGACATCTGGACAGTGGAGAGGTATGACTGCAGTCATGTAACAGAAGAGAAAAAACAGTGAGAGTCACCAACCATTTCACCCAGCACCTTCTGATCCACAGTAAGACCAACACAACACTACCCCAAATCAGCTCTGGGGAATTATCCATGTATTTCCAACTATATCATGCACTACAGGGATGGAACTGTAGGGAAAAGCAGATATTGGTGTGGAAATGACCACCCACAACCATTTGCACCACAATCACAGCAACATACCAGTACCCCAAATGAACTCTAGAGTAGAATGACTGAACAAACATATCCTGATTGCAGTCACACACTACACTGACATATACTACACCAACTCACAGTCTACTGGGAATCCTGAGGTATTACAGGACATTTCACAGTCTGCCTCTACAAATATACACCTGATAGACCACCAGCAACTGAAACAGCATGCTCAGTCAGATAGAAAAGGATCTATGACACTCACATCTGTTACTCACCCTACTCAGCCCAACAAACATTTACACACAACACTGCTACACAATCTTGGCAGTCTGTTAACAATGGCCAGACATACATAACTCTCAACTGTACAGATTTTTACCAGAATGTCCAGGGTGTGGGACCATATTTATGGCCACTGGTGCATACCACTTGCAGGTGTCTGCTAAGTCACTTGGATGATATCAAGAGTGCAGTCACTGAATAATGATATACCATACCTCTGAACCTCTTACTGCAAGACATCTGGACAAAGCAAGGCATACTTGGGGGACAGGGGGCTGAAAATAGGGACATATATCACAGAATGGTGTTGCAAACTGAAATAGTTGCTGGTGTTACAGGATTTGTTGTAACATAAAATCTCTGAAGGATATGATGTCTGAAACACTAATGGATGTCAACATTTACTGACTATAATCCTCACATTATCCTACTGATTTCTCAAAAACAGATATTGTCTGAGGAACAGACCAAATATAACAGGCAAACGTCTGGGCAGTCTGTGGACATCTGGACAGTTGAGAAGTATGTCAGAGACATATCACTGTCAGACGTCAAGTCACGCAGAAAATGCCTGATAATCTGGCAATCCTCTGTGTGTATAATAGCAATATTTACAATCTGTACCCAATTCTGGAGCTTTGTCCCCCCATGCTGTTGGGTTATCTCCACACATCTTGTCCTGAGAAGTATTTCCGCCTACCGTCTGTGAAACTGTAGCCCCCACACCTCCATAATATCCTTCACACAGGTAAGGAAAAGAGGCAAGGCCCACATGAAGGGCTTAATTGTAGCACTGTGTTGTTATGCCATTGGCTAGTGGAAAGACAACACAGCTGTTTTGGATGCAAGTAGCAAGTGGAAGACATCAATTGGTGCACAGGCCATCACCTGCTCATGAGTGTTACCTACAAAAGGCAAGCTGCTGCCTGTGCAACACAGGTCTAAACCTATCTACACAAAGACAGACTGACTACAGAAACCTAACCATTTCCATTATTCTGAGGAAACTCTTCGGCACTATAACAGGTATGTCAATCATGTAAGCTTGTAATGGAATGCAGAAGGGGTGATGCAATAATGTCAAATAGGAAGTTAAACACTAGGTCACAACAAGACCTGCTGGACTCACATGCTGCTGTCTGGCACCTATGGCCATTCCTGCTTGCACTGTCTGCATTGACATGGATCCCATCTCTGGCCCCTGAGTCACCCCAGCAAAGGTCAGCTCATGTATAACTACTAATGGAGTGCCTGTTGTTCAATACTGAGTGTGGCACTGCTAGGCCAGCTACCTGGGATGTTGTAACTATTCATATGTCACCTGTGAATACTACTATGATATATATGCTTGTCTTACAAATATAAGACTTGTATAGGGTATGTGTACAGTACACAACAGGTGCAAAAGTGTATGTTGAACTGTATGTTATATACTGAGCCCATACCTGACAACTGATCAGAGTTTTGCAGACTGACCACATGTCTGCTTCATATTTGTAGTCAATGCGTCATGCAGTTGTGTATTGTTTGGCACATCACTGGCAACCCATTAAAGATTGAAGTCATAACATAATAGCATACATTTGATTGTCAGATGTCATATCCTGCGGAGTAGACCTGTGAATGTGACACCATCTTTGCTAGCAACTAAGTGCATTTCAACTAGATGAATGAAGTGACACTATTTTCTGACCTTTGCCCACCAGTGATGTGTGCCTTTGTGCAGATGTCTTGCTGTCATGAAACCCATGTCAGTGCAAGTGTATCTTGTCCTGTAGGATGCTGAAATTTGTGCAGTCACTGATACCTTCTTTGCAGCTGTGGAGAGCACACTAACCTTGCTGAGTTACTTATCCCATCATACGTTTAGACCTCAAATGGAGGGCTGCAAAGCAACAGAAAGTGGAGTGTTAAACCTTATCATACACATACACATCTCCAGGCTGGCCAAACAGTATGACTCATGGGAGACATCTCGAGTGCAGTTAACAGTTGACAAAACACCTACACAAATCATAGCTAGTCACAGGCCTCCAACCATGACTATGGACACCCACCACACCTACTGGGACTTGCTGGAGTCTTGTCAGGATTCAATCATCTACCCTGCTCCTGGGTGACGTCAACTACCTAACCATAGTGTGCATGACCTATGCCACCTAAATGGCTTTGTCAATGGCAATGCAGTGGATCAGCTGGTCAACACACCTATGGCAGGTTGAAATATCCAGTACCTGGTCCTAACCAGCATGAGTAACAACTGTATCACTCTGACCACTGAGAATTCTGACCACATACCTATCACTGTTCAGGTCACCATCTCCCCTGTCCCCCCCCCCCCATCAGGGTCAAACAAAATCAACTTTACATAACTGACTATAAATCTCCTCAGTGCAGGTAGAAGTAGCTTTACAGCTAACGTCCCATCAGTTGGAACTAGCATTAATGTCCAGGCCCACACCACAATACTATATGGGCACCTACATAGCTGTATGGACTCAGCAATACCTGACAGGAAAACATCCTCTCCCTCAAGGTAGGGTAAATGTCTATGGTGGACAACAGCAATATACAAATACCATAAGTGGAAAAAATTGCTGGACAGGGCAAAGAAGGAACAGGCGCCTTATTGGAAGCAATGTCAACTTGGTCTGCTCAAGCAAATATGGTCACAGGTGAATCACCCTAAGGATATCTGAGTGAAAATTGGACACATCCACCAAGGCTAATCACTAGGCCTTCCACACGTGTCTGCAATTCCAGAGGCAACACACAGATTTGCTCTGTAGTGGTGTTCAATAACACCACATACACATGCGGCATAGATATAGGCAACCGGCTGCAGACAGGTGAAGTGTAATCACCCCCCTGTCCCCCCCATCGGTACACATGTGCATGCACAACACCTGCCCCCCTCCACTCATCATCAGAAATCAGGTCTGTAATGCCCTCTCAAAGGCAACACACAGAAGTCTCCATAGGCCTGATACCATCCCTGGCTGCATCATACACGAACACAGGCATGAGCTCTCAGATCCATTATGCACTGTAGTCAAACAAAGCCTGAGCACCAGTGTCATCCCATTTGCACAGTGGACAGCCACTGTCATCCCTATACACAAAGGCAGAGTAATCCACTGACCCAGCCATTCACATGCACATCAGCCTAACTAACCTGCTCTGCAAGGGCATGGAAGGCAATATAAGGACATTATGAACAGGGACATTGGCAACCTCAAAATGCCTGAGCCCAGACAGCGTGGTATTGTCAAAGGGAGATCAGGCCTGTTAAACCTGGTCGACCTCTCTGAAGTGGCCAACAAACACAGGGATGAGGGGAAGATGGTGAACAATGCCTACCTTCACCTAGCCCAATTCTCTCACAATCCCCAGGTGGCCAGGATACATATGCCTACACAGCTAGGCATCAAGCTGTATGTTAAAGATAAAAACGTGCTCCACAATGTTTGAAATAGTTTAATAAAACAAAGCTTTCAGACCATAAGCCCTTCCTCAGTGTTATAAAAACATATACAAACATAATAATCATTTTATACAAGTTTAAAAAAGCTCACAGGACACAACCCATCCAATAGAAAAAATAAAACAATGATTCAATCATTACTATTTAATCATCTGCCTCACAGTAAGATGTTGTCCTGTTTGATTCTCAGCTAGACTGTCTTCTGTGTGGAGACATGCGTGAATGGGCATGCCTTCGTTGAAGGTTGTGCGTCAGGGCCAGCAACTCGGCATGTAAAAATCTACTGCCAATCATAAGCGGACTGGAGTTCCACTGTGGCGACCCCTAACCGGGAAAAGCTGAAAGACAACACACACACACACACACACACACACACACACACACACACACACACACACACACACACACACACACACACACACACACTATCTAATCATCTGCTGTTTAGATTTCAGTATTGGTTTCAAGCTAACTTGTTTATTTATGCCAGAAAATGTATCTGCCTACATGCGAGTAATCCATTCATATTCTTTAGTATCTAGCTTATTTACAATATCACTTCGTCTAATGTTCAAGGTTAATCTATCAATAACTCTAAAAACAAACTGATGTGAAACACCAAACGTTTTTACATGTTTAGCCAAAGAATTAGTCTCTACCATTCGACGAATCTCAGAACGGTATTCAATAATCCTATCTCGTAGCTTTTTCATAGATTTACCTACATAAAATGTTTGACATTTCAAACAGGTAGCCAAATATACTATATGACAGGTATTACATGTGGCTGCACAGTCGAATTTAAATTTCCTACTATCATTAGGATGTATAAATTCAAGAGATCTACAAATAGCATTACATGATGAACAGTTATAACAAGGCACAGTACCTTTCCTATTATATTTAGCTTCAGTTTTTTTATTCAAAGCAAAGTCCTTATAACACATAACATAAACCCACCCATTAGACCAATAGTCTCTGGAAGGGGATGGGTTACTGAACCTATTTCAGTGTACCTACAGAATGTTCTTAAAACCTTTCTGCAATTTATATCAAGTTATATAAAGGATAGTGGTGACTTCCTAGTGAAACTATACAAATGGTATAATGGGGTGGAAACTCTTGAAAGCTTTATGTTTGTTACACTAGATGTAAAGTCGCTTTTCACTGTAATTCCTGATGACTATGAAGTGAATTGCATTAGGGAGATTATGTGTAACCATAGCAATTATACAGCAAGGCAGATAGAGACCTACTGTGAACTTCTTGAACATGTATTAGAGAATAATATGTTTGTATTTAATAAGTGTATCTATCACCAAGTATCAGGAGTGGTGATGGGAACATCCCTCACTAATACTTATGCAAATTTAGCCATGAATAAATGGGAAATGAGTACATATTTGGTGAAAATAGTACCTATGCCTCTAGAATATCTTTCTACAAGCGTTTTGTGGATGATATTTTTCTGATATGGGGAGGTAATGAGGAAGAACTGCAAACTTTCGTAGAATATTTGGACTCTACAACCCAATTTTTGAGATTTGAGAAAAACTCATCAAGGGAAGAAATACACTTCTTGGATATAAAAATATGCAGGAATGAGGAAGGTATAGATACTTCAGTATTTACGAAGGATGTCCAGGCTAACAAATATCTACATAGGCGTAGTATGCATGCCCCGCATGTTTTTAGAGGTATTTCAAAAGGACAGTACCTAAGGGTTAGCAGACTGAATACTCAGTTAAGTACATGCTTAGACCAACTAGATGATATGACAAAGGATTTTAAACAAAAAGGCTATTATGAGTCTCATCTCAATCAGGCAAAGAATGAGATTCTTATTAAGAGGGATGGGAGAGTGAGCCCTTTCTTTTCAGATACTGGACATACTGAAAGGGGACAAGTGGATAATAGTCAGCAATTACGTTACACAATGACATATAATAGGGGGAGTAAGTTAACTGAGGGCATCATTAAGGAGAATTGGGATATTTTGAAAGCAATTCCCGGACATGAAAAATAACTTAGTGAAAGACCCTTTTTCACATACAGAAATTCTAATAGCCTGAAAAAATCTTTGTGTTATAAGGACTTTGCTTTGAATAAAAAATCTGAAGCTAAATATAATAGGAAAGGTACTGTGCCTTGTTATAACTGTTCATCAAGTAATGCTATTTGTAGATCTCTTGAATTTATGCATCCTAATGATAGTAGGAAATTTAAATTTGACTGTGCAGCCACGTTTAATATGTGTCATATAGTATATTTGGCTACCTGTTTGAAATGTCAAGCATTTTATGTAGGTAAATCTATGAGAAAGCTACGAGATAGGATTATTGAACACCGTTCTGAGATTCGTTGAATGGTAGAGACTAATTCTTTGGCTAAACATGTAAAAATGTTTGGTGTTTCACGTCAATTTGTTTTTAGAGTTATTGATAGATTAACCTTGAACATTAGACGAGGTGATATTGTAAATAAGCTAGATACTAAAGAATATGAATGGATTACTCGCATGCAGGCAGATACATTTCCTGGCATAAATAAACAAGTTAGCTTGAAACCAATACTGAAATCTAAACAGCAGATGATTAAATAGTAATTATTGAATAATTGTTTTATTTTTTCTGTTGGATGGGTTGTGTCATGTGAGCTTTTTTAAACTTGTATAAAATGATTATTATGTTTGTATATGTTTTTATAACACTGAGGAAGGGCTCATGGTCCGCAAGCTTTGTTTTATTAAACTATTTTGAACATAGTGGAGCACGTTTTTATCTTTGGTTTATCCATTTTGTGGCTTGCTGTTGCTTCACTTTGCCATAGTGCTCACTTTTGCTTTTTGTTATCAAGCTGTATGTTACCACTCGGTCAGAGTAGTGGAACCCATCTCTAGTAGTAGAGCCTTCCAAAGCAGTGTACCCCAAGGATCAGTCTGGGGGACTTTACTGTTTGAGATATGTGTATCTGAAGTACAGGACAAAAACAGTGGTCTGTGGCTGACCAGGTGTACAGATGCTTGCAAGCTAGCCACCGTCTTACATTCCTCTACTGATGTGAGCATCCCCAAAGTGGCCCTCACCCAATTAATGACTGATACAAGAAGCATTTCCACAAACTGAATGCCAGGAGAGGCATCATTCTCCTTGCCGTGGAAGATGTTATCCACACTAATAACAGTAATAATGTACTGAGCATGCAATCAGGTGTGAGGTGACTTGTGCACCAAGGTTGGTAGACACCTGACAGTTTCCCACCATGTGGGCACCATTGTATGGAAGGCGATCTACATGGCCCACCTCACAAAAATGGGTATGTCATCTAAGAACCAGGAGGCCACAACATCCATGTACCCCACCCTTAACAGATGCATTACAAGTACAATGGCACCCTTGGCATGTACCTTGCCAAGCAAATGCAGCATTTGCAGAGAGGTTCCTGACCAGGCAAATTGGGAGTCTGTCACACCTATCCAATACAGGTAGGCTGAAAGCCCTGTTCCTGTACTCAGACTCATACAGACTGATCATAGGTAAGCTATGTCTGGCAAATAAGAATATTTCCATACCAGCCTTGATGGCATTTCTTCATATCTGTAAGACAAATCCCACTCACGCAAGGTCCTCACCTAGTCTGTGACATGTATATGACTTGTTGGCAGAATAGTGTGTGTCCCACACAATACACTGTCTGTAAAATACACTCCCTCCCCATGTCTAGCAGAGCATGTGTATAGACCTATTGAAGAAGCTGGATGACTGTATGGGAAATGGATGGGACACACCTGGGATCCCACGTGTGTCTCAGCTGGACAGGGGAAAGAGGTGCTGGCTTGGAAGGGACATGGGTAAAGGTCTGGGCCAGGCTTATGAGGGCATCAGGGCCAATAGCCTGGTATCATTTCATGAGGCTATGCACCTAGTACTTTACATGTTTCCTGTATGTATTGCAGACTGTCCTGCTATGTTGTCTGAAATGAATCCCTGTGAGTCTGAACTGTGTAGGTACTACAGTAATAGTGTATATTATTTTCCCTTCATCAGTTATCACATATCATTACACCTTGTCAGTGTGTGGTCTGTATAGCAGTACATCATCTCTTAATGTGCATATGCATTTGGTGACACTGTCTAGCTCACTCCAAAGCCTTGGTCTTAGCCACAATTACCATTCTACTAGTAGGCCCATCACACAGTAGGATTTGTCATCCTTCCTTGTGGACCTTAAAGAGATGGATTGCGGCAGGCAGAACTACCATAAGGTCTGCCCTGAAGGGCCCTTAGGTGTCACAGCTGTGCCAGACTGTACCAGGAGTGTGTGTGTGTGTGTGTGTGTGTGTGTGTGTGTGTGTGTGTGTGTGTGTGTGTGTGTGTGTGTTTGTGTATATCAGCATATCAGCAAACACACTGCTACAGGGTATTAAGTTACATATGTTGTCTTCCCCTTTCAGGTGAACGCAGGGGTTGGTGCCCTTCCCGTTCACAACCTGATGTCAGTGTTTTAGTGAACTCCCATGATGGTGGCGGTCATAGTGAGGCACAGGTGAGGTTGTTGGTGCCTGAATCCATGCCATTGTTTGCTATCCTACTTTCACCCACCATGTCCCTGCACACAGTCAGTATACCCACACATACCCAGTCCCCAGCAGCCACGGATAATGGACAGGTTAATGGTGGTGGCATGGAACAAGCTAGTGTGTTGAATATGGAAAGTGTGAGTGTAGACACCAGCCATAGACAGAGAGCAGGCAAGGTCACACACAGGCAGACGTACAGCGGTGCTCAGAGGACTGCCAGCCATCAAGCTCCTGTCACAAGTGTCACAGCAGGTGTCACCAGATGCATGTTACTGTCCATTTTGGAAGCACAGGCCCGTACTGACTGCAACACCAGACAGATGCTCAGGGTCATGAATGCAGTGCTCCCTGCCATGCATGATAACCTCCACGGCATTTGTGATGTCATGACAATGTCATGGACAGACAGTAGGGTGTTGTCACTGCTCGACCATGCAATGTCTGTGCTTGAGCATGTGGTGGAAGTAGGGCATCCACATCACTTGATGGTGTGCAGATAAACACTCACACATCCCTATCACAGGTCAGTCACCACCAGACATGCACAGCTCCTCTGCATTGCCCATTTGAACATCACCCCTTCAGACACACACACACACACACACACACACACACACACACACACACACACACACACACACACACACACACACACACACACACACACACACACACATGCTGTCAGCCATATGGCCCAGCTTAGGCCTCTGGCAATCCAAAACTACACCCTGTGCAAGTGATGGTACTTGTGCCACAACCCTATTATCCATACCATCAATTCAGGAACATGCTCATATGGGTCTGATGCACAGGGTGACTATAGTACAGTGTAGCAATGTAATGCTGTGTAAGGTGCTGTCTGCTGGCAGTAGTTATGGGTACACATCAAGGTGTATGTACCTGTTAGCCATGATGCATTATTGGTGTTAGTACTGCTGACTGGCTGCAGTGTCACATACTGTATTCTGGTTGTGTTCCAGGTGTCTGTAGGTTGTGGGCCTGCTGACAGTAGCAATGATGAGTAAGGTGGAGTGGAAACACAGTGACCTTTTCATAGTCAAGGTACAGCTGTATATGCACATGTTTACCATGTGTGTTTACATGCAACAGTGTGTTAGGGGCAATTGTGGCAGTGTGACTTTGTACACATACCCTTGACACAGCCACCTAGCCTTCATGCATATCACCTGGGTGTTCTGTAGGACCGCAGGTTTACACATACAGAGGAGGTTACTTAAGTACTGGCACCAGGTCCCTCACAAGCTTAACCATTACTTCAACTGCAACAAATTCAGCTATCAGCACCTGTTGCCCCTGCCATTTCTGTCACATCCATGTGACTGTCTTGCAGTTGATGAGGGTATGCCTCATACTGTGTATGACAGGTTTGGGGTATGTATTCCTGACACAGGCCAGCCTGTGTTAGTCTAACCTGACAATCACCAGCATGTGTGTCTGTCATCTCATATGCATGTTTGGCCTCCCGTGCTGGTAGTGCACACAGAGTCATAGTCCCATACATGGGGCAGCTGGTGAAGGGCTGAGCACAGCCCCTACCTGCACAGTCTTATGAATGATAGCACTAGATACATAATACAGATAGCACAGTGGTACTGTAGTTTGGAGAGTACTGCAAGGCTCCACAAGATATGTCAAGGCAGCGGAACTCAGACTTGCACATCCCAAACACATGCTCTATAATTATCCTGGTTTGTGCGTGCACCTCATTATGGAGTTCTTGAGTGAGTGTGCGCACATTTCTGACTGGTGTCATCATCCATGGCTCCAGTGCATAGCCAGCATCCCCCACCAGATGGCTATACAGGATGTCCTCCCTGGAAAATCCCTGATACAGCTGTGAGGAATGCGAGATGTGGGAGTTGTGATAGCTTCCAAGGCTGCTAACACACACACTAATGATAATGTCCTAGGCATTGCACATGACCTGACAGATGGATTGAAAGCCCTTACAGTTTAGGTAGACCCTACCCTGTTCACCAGGTGGTGCTTTGATGTGGATGTGTGTGCAGTCTATGGCACTCAGTACCACCAGGTAGTCTGCTACATGGTGGAAGAGGTGCATGTTGCTGGTCCTCTCCTCATGGGTGCTGGGGAAGTAAATGTCCTCAACAGCTTGTGGTAGCATGGCATACAGGAAATGGTGGAGAGCCCTGGATGCAGATGCCTGTGAGACCCCCATGATGTCACCAGTAGGTCTTTGGAAAGTACCTGTAGCTAGTATTCTTAAGGCTACACATACATTGGTATCCACTGGGATGGGTTCCCCTTCTATTGGCTCTGGGTCTGAGGTGAGGCTGGCACAGCTCGATGAGTTGCTGAAGTATCTCCCTGTCCACCCTGTAGTGCTCTACTATCTCCAGATCATGTAGCCCCTAGTAGGTTACCCTGGGTCTGAACACTCCTCTTCCTCCTCAGTCTGGGGTGGTTGCCAGCATTATCCTCCTCAATGCACTCAGCATCTAGCATATACTAATGTATCAAAGTGACAGCAGCCCCTAACATTTTGTCGGTTAAAATTTCCCCGAGTGTGAACACCAATGGTGCACAGTTTGTGGGAAAAAACAGACTGAAAGGTGTTTGCACAGTTTAAATTGTTGTGCTACAGATGCTGTCTGTATGATTGGCTGGCTATGACACATTCCACCTGCCTGCTATATTGTTTGTACTTGATTGCTTTTATTCTGCTATTTCCCTTTTTTTCCCTTCCCCATTCCTCGTCTTTTATGCCCAGAGGCACACCTCACAAACCAGGTTTTTTTTTTTTTTTAGATCTGGTGCATGCCGTTCAAACCTTTTTAGCTAAAGTAAACACTATGAAGCAGAAATGGCCCTCCCCTGGATGTGAACCCACTCTTCATTTCATGGAATATGTTGATACGGCCTCAGATACACCCCCTTGTTTAGCTGTGCTTAGCTAAGCTCAAATGGGAGCCATGGAGCTCCAATGTGCTTATACCAAGCATGACACACCCTTTTAATGTCAGCTGTTTCTCCTGTTTACACCACTGCCTTATAGCTCCTACATGGTTAAGTGCAGCCAGAGAATGGTCTCTCATTTAATGATTCAGTAAAATTTGCTCATTTGCATACCCCACTGCCTTAGTCCATTGTTACACCACTACACCACAGCCGTCCTCCTTAGCAACCAGTGTTACCCATTATTCTTTTGGTTCTGCATGCCATACACTATAATGTCAAAATGCAGATTTCACTTAAACTTGTCTTTTACATTTTTTTATTTTCTGCAAGATCTCGTTTGCATGCCGCTGTACTATGCTTAAATGGCTGAAATTGGCCAAATAAAAATAAATTTGATTTTCATATTTCTGCAACAATTTTCCATGCCAATGGCCATATTTTTGGCTCTTGGCATGCCTAATGATTATAATACATGCTTTACTTGGAGCTGTCATGCCCCCATTTTCATTTTTGCAGAAATGTACTCGGTTAGTAACCAAATACATTTCTGCAACTGACACTGTTCTTGCATGAATGCCTGCCTGTTTGCTGAGTCACTAATTCACCACATTTGATGTTTTTTTACCAGCAAATGAAGTGATTAGCATAATTCAGTGGTCTCCATGCAAGAATCGTGCTAGCAGACTCGTGCACACCCCCAGCCTTGTTTACTGGATCACTCGGCAGTCATATTCCATGCAGGAGCTGCTGCACTATTCCTACATGGAAAAAAGCCATTATTGAATCCCAGGTATGTTAATAACAGCTGCTGAATACAATTCAACATCAAGAAATCCAATCTCATTACTATCCCAAGCTCTAACATGCCAGTTAAAGGATATCCTTGGTCTTTGAGGAAACCAAAAGAACTTAAGTAATAAGGCATTTATTTGTTTAAAAATTTTTTAAGTGGAGTTAAGATTAGAGATTGTATATAGAACAAAATTTTGGGTAAAATAACCATTTTTATCAAAGTAAGTCTATCATCCATAGAGAAGAACATTTTGTTCCAATTGTTAGAGTAGTGATTGTATTTAATAAAATAATAAAATTTAGTATAACTGTTTCCTTCCAGGTGGATTTAAAGGTAATTCCTAAATATTGCAATGAATTATTTTCCCAATTAAAATGTTTATAGCTTTGTAAATGCCTACTAACTTTTTATTGACTAGCAGAGTTTCAGTTTTTCTTTGATTAAATTTTAGACCTGATATTTTTCCAAAAAAAATAATTGATTCTATGATATATTGTAAAGAAGAATCTATTTCTCCACTTGTTATAAGAATATAGTCTGCAAATAGTGAGAACTGCCCTAAAATTCAGCTATTTTAGGAAAATCCTTTTATGTTGATGTTGTTTCTTATATAATTGACGAATGGTTATACTGATAGAGCAATGATAAAGGTGACACTGGGCAACCTTGTTTAGTATCTTTTAAAATTTTAAATGTTGATAAACATGAACCAATTTTAACATAGGCTTGGGGATCTTATATTACTTTAGTATTAGATTAGCGAATTCTAGAGAAAAATTATATCCTTTAAAATTTTTTTTAGATAAGACCAGCTAATAGAGTCAAAGGCTTTTTCAATATCTAAGCCAATGATAGTAAGCCGGTTTTTAGTTTTATTTGCAATATCAGTCAGAGACAGCAATTTTATACTATTGTCTTGCACTTTCCTATGTAGAATGAAACTAGTTTGGTCATAATATAGTAGATTGGGTAGTATATTATTTAAACTCTTTGCCAAGATAAACATGACAATTTTATAGTCTATGTTAGCAAAGAAAAAGGATGATAAGATGAACATAACTGCATGTCTTTGCCTTGTTTTGGAATAGGGGAGATGACAGTATATTTTCAGGAAGGGGTGACTTTTAAATCATGTTTAACAATAGAGAATGCATTTAACAAGATTTTAAGCATTGTATCCAGCAAAATTTTATAAATTTCTAGGATTATCCCATCCAAGCCTGGGGCTTTATTATTTTTTAGATTTTTAATTTGATCTTAGTTCTATTAATGATATTGGCTTGTCTAATATCTTATTTTGTTGCTTAGATAATTTATTAACAATGTTGTTTTGTATGAATTTATCTATTATATTATCATTCTCTACAGATGGAATTCTATCATTGATCGATTTGTAATATGCTTTAAATGCTTCTAATCTACCTTTCAAATCAGTTATTTTTCCAGAGTTATTAACTGTACATTTAATTTCATTAATATGATTTAGATTATTGATTTGTTTGGTTCTAATGGCCAGTTTATGTAAATGTTTATGATTTAGAGTAGGACTGTAGTTTTAATATTTCTAAGTTGATGGCATTTCTGATTTAGATTTAGCAATTCTGTATGTGATTGCTTATCATTTGGTTTAAACTGATTTTAAGCCATCAGTTTTAATTTGTAATTCCAATAATTCCCTATCCCATTCTTTTTCTTTTCAAAACCAGTTATTGATCTACCATATAGATAGGCTTTCAATGCATCCCAAAGTATAGTATGTATTACTTCATTATTGTTATTGATCTCCACAAATGAGTTTACTTCAGTTAGAAACTAGTCTTTAAAACCTTTCATATTTATTATATAAGCTGGGATTCTTTCCCAAAATATTGGTTCAGCATTTCACACAGTAAGATTGTGATCTGATAGTGGACATGACATTATTAAAACGTCATTAATTTTGGAATAAGACCTATTTGAGACAAAGACTATCTATGTTTGTTTGGGTTTCAAATCTAAAGAAGTAATGAGTATAGTTAAGTGAGTTTGCCAGTTTTAAGTCATATATATCCCGAAGGCTCATTAAAGAAATAAAATTATTTATTTTTTTAGATTGTGGTGTGATTTTAAATTTATTAAGTCAAGAAGTGTCTCTGGCTGCTAATAAACAGTTAAAATCTCCAGCCATAATCATTTTGCCCTTAGCATGTAGAGTAATCATATCAAGATCTTTATTCACCAATCTAGTTCCCAATCCAGGTATCCAATAAGAGTTAAAGTATAACATTTTTTGATTTATAGCACCACCAAACACAACATTCCTTCTTTATTAGAGAATATATAAGTTTTGGCATAATAGCAGAATTTTTCCATAATATAAGTGTCCCTCTTCTTTTATTTTTGTAACAAGAGTCAGTAGGTATAGTATAGCCATTAAAGGATGTTTTATCTTAATCTATTTTCAATAAGTGAGTCTCCTGTAGGAAAATTATCTGTGCTTTATGCATTGTAATACATTTAAGCAA
>NC_056735.1:1311891980-1311906980 GCF_019279795.1 Protopterus annectens | reverse complement strand
TCTGAAAAAGGACCTGTGTCCAGTCAGAATTTCCTGGTAAACAAATGTAATAAATATAGTTCCGAATTGTCAAAAATTGAGATCTATTTTAGAAGCAGTGAGATTTTGTCTTTTAGTAAAACCAAATTCTACTAATATTGCAAAGCTTTTTAAACACTTTATTCCATTAGATACTTATGACATCAAGCAGTTTAGAAAAAAAATGGCCACTAGTTTTGATACTGACTTTAATAAATTACATGTAAATCCATAAATTGTTTTTAGTAAAAACTCATTTTAAGACCATTTTTGAAAGGAATTTTAAAATTATTGATATAATTCTCTGTAAAATGATGAAATGTGGGTGTTGAAGCAGTGCAGGTTCATTTTACGTTCCCCTTATATTTCAGTAAGTAGCTATTCCAGCTATCCTATGCAATGTAGAAGCAAATTTGATTGTAACACAACACAAGTTTTTTAGTTTATATTTCTCCTTGTTCTACATGTGATGCAGTTTTAATTGGAAAAAATGAAAGGCAGTTAAAAGCGCATATTTATGAATACATCTATGATATTAAAAAGAAAGTGCAACAATGTGTTGTATAAACAATTACTTTGGAACTTCAAAGAGGTCATTTTAAGAACTTGTTGGAATGCAGTGAACTTAAATGGCAGTTATTGTTGAAAGCATTCCGTTTGCCAGGGTTAAATGAGAATTTTTCAATGTTTCCTGTTTTAAAGCAGAAACAAACATGTATTTGATGATAGTGAATGTCTTAGTGTATGTATTTATTAATTTCAGTAGATTTTATAATTAGAATTAAGTTTACTGACATAAGTGTTTTACAGTTGTTTTTGTTATAGTAAGTAGCAATGAGCACATCTTATATGTCATAAAAAAGGCAGATACTGGGTAAAATGTTCGGTATTCACCTCAAAGTGAAAAACAACAAAATAACCAACAAACCATGACTGAAGGAAGAAAACAAAATTAATGAGAAGTTAATGCTTTTACAATCCAAAATGATCGCTTCTTCAGACTTGAATCATACTACTGAACAGCCAAATTTAAATTAAAAGACAGCCTATCACAGTGGAGAATGTACTTACTGAAATAGAAAGTACATTTATCTAAAAACTTTAATTACTTAAAAGCTAAAAATATTTAAAAAATATACAAACTATTGGTAAAATGTATAAATACATAGTAGTGCAAAAAACATGAGATACACAATTTTAATGTTTCAATGGTCTGGCTTTCAAAAAAGGTTTAAGTGATACCATATCATTAATTCCAGGGGTTTATCAGCCTGCAGTTTCATTTATACATTTTTATATTTCTCCACTGTGATAGGCTGTCTTTTAATTTAAATTTGGCTGTTCAGTAGTAGGAGTTAAGTCTGAAGAAGCAATCAGTTTGGATCGTGAAAGCGCTAACTTCTCATTAAATTTTGTTTTCTTCCTATAGTTGTGGTTTGTTTGTTATTTTGTTGTTATTTTTCACTTTGACATCTTATATGTCATTTGAATTAGGAAGTGATGTAATTGATAGATTAATTTAAATGGTTGGTTAATTGAGTAATTGTAAACTGGTTTTAAGTTATTTAAAGAGTTTACATTTTTCTATGAAGATTGTTTTGATAAAATTCTATGTTTAAAGGATGAAAGCGCTCAAGAAATTAATTACTCTTCTATTTTTCACTTCCTGCATTGTTTTATTTGGTTAGGTTAGCAATTCAGACATTGTGGGTGAAGGTGAGATACACTGAAGTGTACATAAGGTACAGATGAGATGCTAGCTAATGTAGAAGGCTGTATGTTGTAGGCCTTTGTGGATAGAAGTACAGTGAGTATAAGGAGGAAACAACTGAAAAATAGCTGCTTATTAATATGTATGGGTGGTTTGCAGAGTAGGAATTAATAGAGGGAGAGGAGGTAATGAAATGATATTCAAGGAAATCATTCAGAAATACTGGAAGGGAGTACTGTAACCAGGAGCGGCTTTAGGTCAACTGGTGCCCTACGCAAAACGGCTCCATGGCACCCCCTACCACACTATCCATTGCCCCTATCCTGATCTACCTACACCAAATAAATACTGGAAAAGCACCCCTGCTAGAGCAGTGCCATAAGCGGCCGCCTAGTTGGCCTATGCCTAAGGCCAGCTATGACTAACATAATAGATGCATTGTGGGTGCCGTCTATAAGGAATAAATGGAAAGTGGGAATACAGAGTGAGGAAAGTGCTTGGTAAAGGGCATTAAGCCTTCAATAAGATTCTTATTAGTGAAAGTGCATTGATTCTAACAGTAATACTAGTTGTACACCAAGAATAAGAAATACGGTCAAGGGATTCTCTTAGCTTACACACAGTAGCACCACTTTCATCTCATGGTATGTATACGATTGTGTGTGTGTGTGTGTGTGTGTGTGTGTGTGTGTGTGTGTGTGTGTGTGTGTGTGTGTGTGTGTGTGTGTGTGTGTGTGTAAGCAAGTATATAACAAATGTATGTGTCATTTATTTTGATCTAAATGAAAGATATTTAACAGCGGTTCCTGGCAGAAAATATCTGAAACTCAGAATATCACAAACTTGGAATTTGACATTTGTCCACTAAGCTTGTGCCCTTTTTCAGCAGGATTCCAGGGAGAAAAGCTCCACCGTACATGTTATGCAAGTAAAACAATCACAGTACAAATTACGCAAGTAAGAATTCACCGCAGAAAAGTAAAATATAAACACAGTAGCAAATTATGCAAAAAGGTTAAACATATGTCAATTACAGAAGTTAAGAGATTTCAGCAACAATTTGGCCTTTTTTCACTGTTATGCGACCCATAGTTAGTATATATAAATTGTAAAGGGTGTGGGGGGTACAGAAGGGCAGTAAGTTTTATTTTTCAATATTATGGGTTTAGATAGTTTGAGTTTTAGATAGTTTTTCAGAAGGTTAATCAGAAGGTTAATGCAGAAGGTCAGATGGTAGTGGATTTTGCAAAAAGGATGGACATAGCTGTGGTTAATACGTTATTTTAAGAAGAGGGAGGAGCATAGGGTGACATACAAGAATGTAGGAAGATGTACACAGGTGGATTATATCTTATACAGGAGGGCCAGTCTAAAGGAGATTTTAGACTGTAAAGTGGTGACGGGGAAAGCGTAGTTAGGCAGTATAGGATGGTGGTCTGTAGGAGGACTGTGATCAAGAAGAGGAAGAGGAGAGTGAGAGCAGTGCCAAAGATCAAATGGTTGAAGTTGAAAAAGGATGATTGTGAGGTGGAGTTCAGGAAAGAGTTAAGACAGGCACTGGGTGGCAGTGAAGAGTTACTGAAGAACTGGGTAACTACAGCAGAGCTGGTAAGAAAGAAAGCTAGAAAGTTGCTTGGTGTGACATTTAGACAGAGTAAAGAGGACAAGGAAGTACAGAAGAGTATACAGAGAAAGAGCTTGGCTAAGAAAAAGTAGGATTGTCAGAGAGATGAAGAAAGTAGACAGGAGTATAAGGAGATGAGACATACAGTGAAGAGAGGTTGCCAAGGATATGGAGAGTTGCATGAAAGGTTGGACATTAAGGAGGGGAAAAGGACCTATACCAATTGGCTAGACAGAGGGACTGAGATGGGAAAGATGTGCAGCCGGTTAGGGTGATAAAGGATAATGAGGGAATCATACTCACAATCAAGGGGTATGTGTTGAGCAGACGGAAAGAGTACTTTGAGGGGCTGATGAATGAAGAGAATGAGAGATAGAATGTTGGATGATCTGGGGATAGTGAATCAGGAAGTGCAACTGATTAGCAAGGAGGAAGTAAGGATGGCTATAAAGAGGATGAAGAATGGAAAAGCTGTTGGACCAGATGACATACCTGCATAAGCATGGAGGTGTTTAGGAGAGATGGCAGGGGAGTTTGTAACCAGATTGTTTAATGAAATCTTGGAAAATGCGAGAATGCCTGAGGAGTGGAGACGTGTTTTGGTCCCAATTTTTAAGAATAAGGGTGATGTGCAGAGTTGTAGTAACCACAGAGGGATAAAAATGATCAGTCACAGCATGAAATTATAAGAAAGATTAGTGGAAGCTAGGTTAAGAAAGGAGGTGATTAGTGAGCAGCAGTATGGTTTCATGCTGGGAAAGAGCACTACAGAGGAACTGTGGTATTGTATGAGGAATTTGGGAGTGGTAGAGAAGTATGCAAGAGTGGTACAGGATATGTACGAGGGTAGTGTGACAGTGGTGAGGTCTGTGGTAGGAGTGATGGATGCGTTCAAGGTGGAGGTGGGATTACATCAAGGATCAGCTCTGAGCCCTTTCTTATTTGCAGTGATGGATAGGTTGACAGAAGAGGTCAGACAGGAGCCCCCATGGCCTATGATGTTTACAGCTCTCATTGAGATCAGTAGTGATGGTAGGGAACAGGTTGAGGAGACCCTGGAGAGGTGGAGATATGCTCTAGACAGGAGAGGAATGAAGGTCAGCAGGACTAAGACAGAATATATGTGTTTGAATTAGAGGGAAAATAGAGGAATTGTGAGGCTGCAGGGAGTAGAGTTGGCAAAGGTGGATGACTTTAAATACTTGGGATCAACAGTTCAGAGTAATGGTAAGTGTGGAAGAGAGGTGAAGAAGAAAGTACAGAAAGGGTGGAGTAGGTGGAGAAGAGTGTCAGGAGTGATTTGTGACAGATGGGTACCAGTAAGAATGAAAGGGAAGGTCTACAAGATTGTAGTGAGACCAGCTATGTTATATGGGTTGGAGATGGTAGCACTGAAAAAGACAGGAGTCAGAATTGGAGGTGGCAGAGTTAAAGATGTTAAGATTTGCATTGGGTGTGAATTGGATGAACAGGATTAGAAATGAGTAGAGGGTCAGCTCAGGTTGGATGGTTTGGAGACACCTAGAGAGGCGAGATTGCATTGGTTTGGACATGTGCTGAGGAGGGATGCTGGGTATACTGGGAGAAGGATGCTAAGGATGGAGATGCCAGGCAAGAGGAAAACAGGAAGGCCTAAGATAAGGTTTATAGATGTGGTGAGAGCACATGCAGGTGGTTGGTGTGACAGAGCAAGACGCAGAGCTCAGAAAGAAATGGAAACAGAAGATCTGCTGTGGCAAGCCCTAATGGGAACAGCTGAAAAAGTTTTAGATAGTTTAACATTCACCTCTCTCTCTATATGTATATGTATATATATATATATATATATATATATATATATATATATATAGATATATATATACATATATACATACATGTGCATCATTTTGTTGAATGTAGCTTTCTGAAGGAAAATCAAGTACTTTTGACTGAATGTACTTTTGAATAAAAAGCCATTTCACTGAATACTGCAGAAGTCTATAGGTGGTATTTCTAGGTTCATTTTTGATCATGGGACTTGTTAGGGATGTAATTTAGAAAATTTTGCAAAGGCTGGCAATGTCCACCATTGAGATGTACTGCCAGATTTATAGATAATTGTTCTCCAGTGATTTTTTTATTCTTTTCTGCACTGGTGTGCAACCATTGAATTACAACATATAATTAATGGTGGGGGGAGGGGGGTCAGGGAGCTTGCCCCCTGCAAAAAAAGCTTTTTATGGTACATATGTTGTGTAGAATGTTTTTGATGAAATGGCTTTTCAGTCAAAAGTATGTTCAGACAACAGCGTTTCTTTCAGTTAAAGTTATCTTTGAAGAAATGATACAGAACTGCATGTGTGTATGTGTGTGTTTGTATACATACATTGGATCTATGCACGGCCACTCTGATAGACTTTAGGCTCCATAGTTCAAGTTCCTCTCCTTACCCATAATACGTCTCTTCTTAGTTACCTCAGATTGAGTTTTCCCTCTATTCAGTTAATATTTTAAGGCTTTACTACAAAAGCTGACTCACACTGTCACAACTTGCTCTGAGGGAAAGGTGAGTTTGCTTTTGCCTTCTATTTTGTATACTGTGATTTGTTTTTCTTTATACTGTGTTCTCCTTGCATTCTGCTTTTAATTGCATATTTAAATTAGGAAAGAGACCACAGCTGTATCTATTGTGAGTCACACAGAAATTAAGTTTCCCCCCTACTCTTCTACACTGGTGCTATTGTGTTTTTAAACTCAACTGTCTTTCTAAATCCCTGTCCCTTATGTTAATTTGACCACATATCTCCTTCCCTCTCCCCTTATATTGACTGTTGTGAGTAAACACAAAAATTATCATTTTGTGAAATCACTCCCCTTCAACTATTTAAATTTATTGGCTCTCCCACTGTATTCCACAGAGTCAGAATACTAAGTGCCCCACCTCCTTCCAGTCTATCTTGCTATTTTAAAATTAGTGGCTCTCCACTTATTTATCTAATTCTGAGTTACCCCCACTTTCATATCTAACTGCTTTGTGAACACTGTAGACCACCAGTTACTGGAGACCCCACATTCTGCCTCATTAGTCATCTTGGGATTAGTACTTCTGCTTTGCTCCTGGTGAGAGAAGGAGCACAGGGACATTTCCTGGAGACTGCTGAGCACTGGAAAGCCTAATTACTGCTTCAAAAGTGCCAGCTTGGAAAACGTGCTTATATTTTGCTCATGGTGAGAGGAGCAGAGTGCTTTGAGTTCTGAACGTTTTTGGTTGGGCAGCGAGTGTCTGTGCTTGATGTTCCTGACTAGTCTGGTTGCTATTCAAGGTATCTACCAGAAGAAGGCTACAACAAGCTTACAAACCCTTGCATCATCTGTGACAAGACTTCAGATCACTAAACAGGCTGTTGACTGCTTCTCATCTTAAGATTGGTGCTAATGTTTTACTTCTGCTGACAGAAGCAAAGGAGCATTGTATCCCAGCAGAGTGAAGTTGTGTTGAGACTAGTACTTGTAGTAGCCAGGCAGTAGTCATTGATGTGACTTTCCTCTTTTCATCATTCTTGACAAGCTAATCATTTGTTTTCAGTGAGTACTGCTTGATTTGTTTCTTTCAGAATATTAGCCTTAACACTTCATCCTTAAATCATCAGCGTCTGCTTATTAGTTTCCCTCCAAGTGTCTTTCAGTGCCCTGTATAGACACAGACACCCTGAGCAACATTTTTCCTATAAAAGCATGACTGAAATTTCACCAAAACCTAGTTGCGCATAGGATAACTTGTTGGCAGTGACAAGCACTGTCCCCAGTGTTGCAAACAGGATATTCCTGACATTGCCTTATATTCTTACTCCATCTAATGAATAAAAAAGGGTCTGTTGCTAGGGATATGAACTTTCTCACTATCTCCATTACCAGCTTGGTGGATATGAGTAACCTGAGGCAATGCAGAAATTGCCTCATGTTTACTGGCACCCAGTTAATTCTGAAACAAACTGATATGGTATGTGAGAGCTGTATTTACACATCACTGTAGGCAAAGCTCTCACATAAAAGTACTCCTAATGTCAATAAGGCTGTCAGTAGTACACACACTGCACCCATCACACACAATTCAAAGCAGACACACAGACTCACATATGCTGAAACACTTAAATGTAACCTTCCTAAACTCCAAAGACCTAGATGAAGTAAATATAACAAATACCCTCAACAATCCCGAATGTACTCTTTCAAAACAACATCCACATCAAAACATACAGCCACATCTCATGGAGCCTTTACGTCTAAGCCCATAAGGCAAGCCCCCACACAATCCAGCATTTTGATCAACTGACTCCATTGTGAGACACACTGATGTCCCTCTCTCACCAGGCTGAGTAAAGAGAAAGTCACAGTTAATTGCTTATCAGGGACTAGGTTCCACCACATTACTCATGCACTCAGGTCATTGGACCACAAGTACCAGTATGACTAAGTCATAGTCCATGCATGTGTAAATGACCAGTGACGTACCTCCCTAGACTATATGAAGAAAGACATGGAGCTCATGGAAGATGTGTCCCAGGCTGGTATGAGCCTAGCACTGAGCAATATTTTACCTTCTCCAAGGATTATGCCACAAATTGAACAAAAGATGACTGACCTTAATTGGCTTAGTTTCTGGGGTCATTCTAAGGGGGTACAATATTTGTCAGCATAGATAGAGATGGTCAATAGACCATACTGATTTGCCAGCGATGATCTGCACTTCTCTCCTATAGGCTTTTGATATTCGCTAAAACCTTGTCTTCCCCCATTTTGCCTTTTTTTAGGCAATGCCAAACTGAAAGTACTTCCAAAACAGCAAATCAAAACCAAGAAAATCTAACGTTATTACTGCTCAGTGCTATGAGTCTAAACAAAAAAAACTCCACCCCTAGAAGCAGTCTTCACACTAGAGAAAAATGATACCTGTGTGGTCACTGAGACATGGTTTAAAGTCGCAGACAGCACACTGGCAGTGCAAGGTTATATTGCCTTTGACATATTTAAAGCAGCTACTACACAGACACTAAAGGTGGAGGGGTCTTGATTTACATTAAAAATAAATAAACCTCAAGACTGGTCAAACAGGCAATGCACTTTAGGTTCTTCATGTTCAAATCACCACAGGCAAAACCCAATACCACTTCCTTGCAAGCTATGATCCAGGAATCCTATACCATGTATTTAAACTTACTGGAAATATTAACCATCCAATCCAATGCCATATTCATGGACAACTTTAACCACACCATATGACACCAAAAGTACTAACCCAGAGATTTCTGGATTTTATAAACAAACTCCCTGGACCAGGTTGTCAATACACCAACCAGGGGGTACAACCATACTGGATCTGGTCCTCACTAATATGGGAAAGTGCTGCACACTCTCTACTATAATGTCTTCCCTAGTAAGGTCGGATCACAAAATGGCCTCCTTTGAAGTAAAGATAAAACCTGGGCCCCAGGCTAAGCCTGGAATATTTAGGAACTACTCTAAAGCTAACTTCCTGCTATTGAGTGATAACCTGGCAAAAGTTCAAGCCTCCATAAACCCTGAGTACACTGTTGCTTATGGAGAACAGTTCACAGAAAACCTATACAAGCATGTTAATAGCTGCATAGAGGCAGCTGTACCCAGCAAGTAAAAGTACAAAACTAACTCAGAAACCAAGCCACCCTGGTGGAAACACAATCAATAGGCTGTATAACAGAAGGAAGAAAATCATAGCAACAATTAGGAAGTGCAGCACTCGGCAAGATAAAAGCACTCTCAAACTAAACAACTCAGAGGACTAAAAGTCTACCAAAGCCAAAATTCAGGTAAATTTGGCCTACCAGGCCAAAGACAACCACAAGGCATTCTTTAGCTATGTCTGCAACATGTAAGGAAATACACAGTTGTGTGCAGAGCTCATTGTAAATGGAGCCACTTATACTGAGGCAGAAGAAGTAGCAAATCTACTGGTTGCAAATTTAGCTCCAACTTTACCCCTCTCAACCCCTCAACCTTCCCTCAGGAAATACCAAATATAACTCTCCCTGCTACCACTAGGGAAGAGGTCCTTAATGCTCTTTAAGACCAAGAACACTGCATCAGTGGGCCCAGACAATATCCCAGCATGCCTTGTAAATAGCTTGAAACATGACCTATCAGGCACCCTGGAACTGCTATTTAACTATAGCCTCCAAACAGGCTTTGTGCCTCATGAATGGAGAACAGCAACAGTTGTCCCTCTGTACAAGCCATCTACAGACCCTAGAAACTACAAAACCATAAATCTCACTAGTCTCATATTCAAAGCTATGGAAATAATTATCATGGAAATTATTAATAATGATATAGTAAACCTCCAGACACTTAACCCAAGCCAATTTGGTTTTGTCAAGGGCAGGTCATGCCTAATCAACTTGGTGGACTTCTTTGAGAAGGTCACCAAAGCAATGGATAATAGTAAAATGGTTCATACTGCCTACCTTGACCTGACCAAGGCTTTTGACACAATACCTCCACTTGGCCATTGACAAACTTAAGAGGTTAGGTACAAACCCTTATGTCACCTGGTGGATAGCCAACTGGTTCACAGACAGGCCCCAGGAAGTTAAACTTGGGGAGTTCACCTCTACTAAGTGGCCAGTCATAAGTGGAGTCCCTCAGGGATCGGTCCTGGGACTGTTCTTTTGGCATTTACTTCTCTAAAGTCAAGGCCAGTGTCAATGGCCACTGGCTGACTAAATTTCCAGAGGATTGCAAATTAGGAGCAGTCATTGAATCCCACACTGACAAATGTTCTCCAAGAAAAGCTGACACAGACAAACAAATGGTGTCAGAGCCATGGACTAAAACTAAATGCCAAGAAATGCATAATAGTATCCTTTGAGCAGTCATCCATCTCTGGTTACTATCATAGTCAACACACCCCTTAGAGTTGACACAGTAGTCGGGGACTTAGGGACAGAGACAGTGATCTAACCTTTTATCATAATGTGTCTACAGTACTGAGGAAATCATTCGATGTTGCATAACTTATAAACAAAGATAGGACATCTGTGTCCAGGGAAATCATTGTTCCATTGTATTCGGCATTCATCAGACCTATCATTGATTTCATTGCCACCTTTGGTAGCCAGGCATATCCAACAACTAGAACATCCACAGAGACTCATCACTAAAAGATTACTGGAGTTAAGTAACATGTCCTAAGCAGACTGCTTCAAGGCCCTATCCTTGTATTCTGTCTCCTACAGGCTTTGACGAGAGATCTATCTGGCATACAGGGCATCAGACCCCACTCTGATGTACCTACTGCATATCCGCAAAACAAACATCACCAGAATCACCCATTCTAAAGATTTAAACCTTGCCTGTGATATAAATAAGACCTGCTGGAGAGACAGGTATGTATCTCAGAGACTACCCTGTCTCTCAAACAGGCTCCCCATCCATGTGAATCAGAGTCCCTCCCTAACCAAATTCAAGTGTAACTTGGACAATTGGATGGCGATCAGGAAATTCATCCCTGGTTTGGCACCTATGTTTCTGATGGACATAGGCAGCCTGTAAATGGTTCATCTACTAGGCCTCTGCTTGTAAATGTTTTATCTCCCAAGCCCCTGCTCACACTTATCAAGGGTTATCAAGGGTACCAGAACTTGTATAGAGATTTGGGATGAATGGCTATGCTTAAAAATGCCCTTGTGGTCATTATCCTGGTAAACACCTATTAATGTATGGACCTATAACAAAATACTAACAGCCATTAACAATCTGTCAGGTTAAAAAGGGCAAAGGTATTACTAAAGTGTAGAAAGTTTGAAGAAAACAGAGAGAGTTCTGAATCCCACATAAGACCATTAAGGAATATCCTGCAAGAGACAAAAGGATGGGGAACTGAAGGGTGGAAAGTTGAGTAAAGATGGAGACTACACATATGCAGCGTTATGGTGAGTATATAACTAATATCTGATGTTGCTTTTTTCATCTGTTCCTCAACTGATGGGGCAGAGTCACTAGCTCTAGTAATCTTGGGTGGTCCTCAAGGAAGAATATTACGGAGTACAGCAGAACCAAAAGCTGCTCTACTCCTAAATAAGATTTATAATTTGTAATGTGATATATATGTTGAATCATGTAGCAGCTGCAAAAATGTCATCTTTGGATGCTTTAGAGCAAAAGCAGATGATGTGGCCATAGCTCCAATACAGTGAGTTTTAGAATTCTGGGTAATGAGTCTTTTATTCTTGTAAACAAAGAAATACAATCAGTGAGCCATATGGTTAAGTTTATGTTTGACAATGTTTTCCCAGTTTATTCTTGGAAACGGAGGCAAACAGCTGTTCTGACTTCCTTTGGTCATTAGCTCTTTGAATGTAAATTCTGAGTTGTCTATGCACATCTAATAAATGGAGCATATATTCACTTTTCTTAGACAAAATTTAGGAAGACTGGTGGGTTAATAGACTGGTTAAGGTTAGCTTCTGAAATCACTTTAGGCAGGAAGGAAGGGTTAGTCCAAAGGGATACTCTTTCCTTATGAAAAATGAGATAAGGTGGTGGGAAGAAAGCCCATGGAGCTTTGATACTCATCTAGCTGATGTAATGGCAAACTAGAAGTGTTTCCCAGGATAATTACTTTAATTCTGCTGTGACTGCAGGTTCAGGGAGGGGGTGCTGAGAACAGGCTTCAAAGGATAAGTGTAAGGTCCTAAGTGGGGATAGGGTCCTTAATAGCAGGCTGAAGCAGCAAAGTGCCTTTAAGAAATGTTTTGTACAATTTCAAGGAAGCTAGGGAAGAATTTTTTTCATCTAAGTGAAAGTTTGATGTTGCAGCTAGTTGTACCTTAACTGTCAAATAACTAGCCCCATTATTGAAAACAGACGCCAGGAAATCAAGAAAAGCTGGAGTCTGTGCTGAAAAAGCATCTAGTTGCCTCTAGTGAGCCCAGATAAAAATTCTTTTCCACTTGCTCTTGTAAATCTTCCTGGTAGAAGCTCTCTGGATGACATAAGAATGGGGCAAACAGGGGAAGAAAGCCTGGAGTTTCTAGCCATCTCTGGAAGTGGAGAAATCATGCAATCAGCTTGACAGATTGCATGTCTGGGAGAGGCAAGCCAGATGGGTGAGACAGAAGGTCTTTAATAGGATCCAGCACCCAGGGATTGTGAACTAGGCGAGGCCACAGGAAGGGAAATTACACTTGGCCAGAATGGGGAAATGATAACCCTGCTCTTCCATTGTAATGTTTCAGAATAAACTTGGGGGTGAGAGGATTTGGAGGGAAGGCATATAGTAGACCGGTGGGCCAATCATGCAATAGAGAGTCTCTCAGTAACTCCTCCTCTGGGAGGATGAGGGCAAAGTACCTGCTGCATTTAGTACTGAGTGGAGAAGCAAAGAGGTCACAGCATAGTTGACCCCATTGGTGAAGCATCATTTCTGCCACTAATTGATTGAGAAATCACTCATAAGGGAATAAGATGGACCTGATCAATCTGTCTCCTAACACATTGGTTCTCCCCCCGAATATGTGTTGCCAAGATAAAGCATTCAAAAGAGTTTGCCCATTGCCAAACTCTCATTACCTCCTGACATAGTAGGAGAGATTAGGTTCTTCCCTGATTGGTGATGTAACAGACCCCAGAAATGTTCTGTCTGAATAACAGTCATCCATAGAGGGAGAACATCTTGAAATACCTGCAGTGCTAATAGGACTACTGTCATTTCTAGGATGCTGATGTGAAGACTGACCTTTGTCTGGGTCTACATGCCTTGGACTGTACTTCCCAAATAATTCCCCCACCCACCCTAGCTGGAAAGCATCCCTAGTCACTGTGGCCTTCAGTGTGGGTAGTGAAAAAGAGCAGTCCTGAATGACTTATTGTGCATGCATCCACCATGCTATATCTTGCCTGTGGATGTTTGTGATATGAATGAGTGCCATCAGTGGTTGGAATCTGACTGACTCCTATACTACTCAAGTCCACTGTAACACTCATGTGAAGGTGAGCCAAGGGTGATAGCAACATCAATGCAGTTATCAACTCTAGTAGTTGTAAAATTAATTTCTCTAGTGGTGAATGAAGAGAAAGAATGTGTAATGCTGTTTTTTGTAAAGTGTCCACTCATAACTAGCTGGAGACAGATGAGGAGCAGTTAAGTCCCTGACTTGAATGAGTAGAGACCTTGTGGAAGCAGATAGGAGCCAGTCGTCTAGATAAGGAAACAATCTGTGCAGTCTCAGGTGAGTTGCAACTACTGCCATGCATCTGGTGGACCCCGCTGTGGACTGTGGTGAGATCAAAGGGCAGTGCTCTAAACTGGTAGTGACTGGCTCCCAGCTGGAAGTATAGATAGTAGACATGGAGTGCCCATGTATCTTGATATGATAGTATGTATCCTGGAAATCAATAGACCATGTTCAATCGTCCTTCCTCAACAGTGGTAGGATGGAATGAATTGTGACCATCAAGGACTCTGAATGCTTTACAAAGTGATTCAGACTGCTGAGATCCAAAACTGGTCTGAGGTCTTCTGTCTTCTTTGACACTAAAAACAATCTTGAGTAAGTTCTAGATCCTTGTTAGTATAGGGGGGACTGGTTGGATGCCTCTTTTCCTTAGCAGCTTTTCTACTTCTATGATTGCTGCTTTCCTCTGACTGGGTGGAACTTCACGATTAATTTGTTGCATTTAGGAGGAAGAAGGAAAAACAGTATTGCAATAACCTCTGGATATTATATTATACTCTGCACCCAAATGTCTTAGGTAATGGCTATCTAGGCTTCTGAGTGTGGAGATAAGTATATCTTGACTTCCTCTAGAGTGCAGTAGTCAAGTAACCCTTCAGAGATGCTGAAAGAGCTTCTCAGAGTGGAGTACTCTGAAGTTGTGATGCTGTAGACCACCTCTGCCACAGGAATAGCATCTTCCATTAGAGTTCCCCTGTTTGCCATGAGGGGGTCTACCTCCATAGGAGTCCTGGGAAGAACCTTGTGATTTTCTGAACCACAGTTTTCTGCCACCACTCTGTTTTCAGGAGAAGATCCTTTGAGGGGTAAAGAAAATGATTCCAGTGATAGACAAAGACTTCCCATCTTGTTTACTCCTAGAGTGTCTCCTTAACCTTGGGGCTGAAGAAGGTAGATCCATCAAAGGGGGCATTGCTGAATAAAGACTTGAAGGGTTCTGCAAAATAACAAAGGCACATCCAGGTATGCCTCATGATGGTTATTCCTGAATCCGCCGATCTAGCTACTCCCTCTGAGACATGAGAAATCAGTCTCATGGAAGCATTAGAGACTGGAGGGTGACCATTTGCAAGAAACTGTCTTTGTCCTCCACAGCCAGACCCTGAGAGGGAACTAGAAAACTGATTAAATCCCTCTGAAATCCTTTCACACGTTCCAGATAATTCAGAGACCTGAGGGTGAAGGTTACTGAAGCATAGATATGCTTTCCATATCTGTCCAATGCCCTAGATTCCAAATTAGGGAGATAGAAGAACTCTGTCCCATAAGTTCTTTCCTAGTGGCTGCCCGAACCACCATAGCATCCACTGTGGGACCCTTGCCACAGTTAACCCTATTCTTAGGTGTTACTAGATATTTGTAATGGCATTTGGGAATGGGTTCCATGACATCCGGAT